>NW_012302958.1:0-3121 GCF_000151885.1 Dipodomys ordii | reverse complement strand
AGTGGGACACAGCAAGACACAGCATCGAAACAGCTTGGGACACAGCGGTACATAGCGGGGTACACAGCTGGGGACACAACGGGACACAGCGGGGGACACAGCGAGGACACAGTGGGACACAGCAGGACACAGCGGGGACACTGCGGGAACATAGTGGGACACAGCGGGGTACACAGCGGGACACAGCGGGACACAGCTTGGGACACAGCGGGGATACAGCGGGACACAGCGGGGGACACAGCTAGGACACAGCGGGACACAGCGGGACACAATGGGGACACAAAGGGGACTCAGCGGGGGAAACAGCGGGAGAAAAAGCAGGACACCATGGGACACAGTGTGACACAGCAGGACACAGAGGGAACACTGCGTCGACACAGCGGGACAAAGCGGGGGACACAGCGGGACACAGCAAGGCACAAAGGGGTCACAGCAGTGGACACAGCGGGACACAGCGGGGGACACAGTGGGACACAGCTGGGGACACAGGGGACACAGAGGGGACAAAGCGGGGGACACAGCAGGACACAGCGGATACACAGCGGGGACACAGCGGGATCCAGCATGACACAGCGGGGGACACAGCGGGACACAGAGGGACACAGCGGGGGACACTGCAGGGACACATTGGGACACAGTAGGACACAGCGTGGGACAAAGCAGGAGACCCAGCATGGACACAGCGAGGACACAGCTGGACACAGCGGGGACACAGAGGGGACTCAGCAGAGGACATAGAGGGGATAAAGCGGGACACCACGGGACACAGTAGGACACAGCGGGACACAGCGGGGACACTGCGGGACACAGCCGGGGGACACAGCGGTGGACAGCGGGGGACAGAGAAGGGACACAGCGGGACACAGAGTGGACATAGCTGGACACAGAAGGGTACACAGCGGGGCACAGCAGACACACAACGGGGACAGAGCTGGACACAGAGGGACACAGAGGGGACAGAGCTTGACACAGCAGGACACAGCGGGACACAACAGGGGACTCAGCGGGACACAGCGGGGGACACAGGGAGGACACAGCTGGACACTGAGGGAGACAGAGCGAGGACACAGCCGGACACAGCGAAACACAGCGTGACACAGTGGGGACACAGCAGGGGACACAGCCGGACACAGCGGGGGACACAGGGACACAGCGGGGTACACAGCAGGGACAAAGCGGGACACAGCGGGGGACACAGTGAGGACAAAGCGGGACACAGCGGTGACACAGCGGGACACAGCTGGGGACACTGCGGGACACAGCGGGACACAGCGGGGACACAGCAAGGACACAGCGGGGGACACAGCGGGACACAGCCGGACACAGCCGGGGACACAGCGGGACACAGCGAGAGACACAGCGGGGGCAACAGCAGGACACAGCGGGGAACAAAGAGAGGACACAGCGGGACTCAGCGGGACACAACGTCGATAGAGCGGGGACACAGCGGGACACAGCGGTGACACAACGGGAATCAGCAGGGGACACTGCGGGACAGAGAGGGACCCAGCGGGAACACACCAAGGACACAGCAGGGGGCCACAGCGGGACACAGCGGGGGACACAGCGAGGGACACAGCGGGGGACACAGCATGACACAGTGGGGAACACAGAGAGAGACACAGCAGGACCCAGCGGGACACAGCATCGATACAGCAGAGACACAGCGGGACACAGCGGGGTACACAGCTGTTGACACAACGGGACACAGTGGGGGACACAGCGGGACACAGCGGGACACAGCGGGGCACAGCAGGGACAAAACGGGAGACACAGTGGGGAACAGAGCAGGACACAGCGGGGGACACAGAGAGGACACAGTGGGGACACAGCGAGACTCAGCCGGGGACACTGCGGGGGACAAAGCGGGACACCACGGGACACAGTGGGACACAGCGGGACACAACGTGGTGACTGCGGGACACAGTGGGGGACAAAGCGGGACACAGCGGGACACAGGGGGGACGCAGCGGGACACAGCGCGACACAGCGGGACACGGCGGGGGACACAGCGGGACACAGAGGGGGACATAGCGAGGACACAGCGGGACACAGTGGGACACAGCTGGGGACACAGCGAGGACACAGTGGGGGAAACAGCTGGACACAGCGGGGAACACAGCGAGGACACAGCGGGACACAGCGGGGGACACAGGGAAGACACAGCGGGACACAGCGGGGGACACAGCGAGGACACAGTGGGACACAGCGGCGACACAGAGGGTACTCAGCGGTGGACACATTGTGGGACAAAGTGGGACACCATGGGACACAGTGTTACACAACGGGACACAGCGGCGACACTGCGGGACACAGCAGGACAAAGCGGGGGACACAGCGGGCCACAGCGGGCCACAGCGGGGCACACAGCGGGGGACAGTGGAGACAGAGAGTGGCCACAGCGAGACACAGCGGTGACACAGCTGGACACAGCGGGGTACACAGCGGGACACAGCGGGCACACAGCGGGGAAACAGCGGGACACAGCGGGACACAGCAGGGACACAATGGGACACAGTGGGACAAAGCGGGAGACACAGCGGGACACAGCAGGCACACAGCGGGGACACAGAGGGACACAGCGGGGACAGAGCGGGACACAGCCGGACACATCGGGACACAGCGGGGGACACAGCGGGACACAGTGGTGGACCCAGAGAGGACACAGCGGGACACAGCAGGGGACACAGAGAGGACACAGCGGGGGACACAGCGGGGGACACAGCGGGGCCCAGCGGGGAACAGATCGACGACACAGCGGGACACAGCAGGACACAGAGTCGATACAGCGGGGACACAGCGTTACAAGGCGTGGTACATAGCTGTGGACACAACGGGACACAGTGGGGGCACAGCCGGACTCAGCGGGACACAGTGGGACACAGCAGGGACAAAGCGTGAGACACAGCGGGGGACATAGACGGAGACAGCAGGGGACACAGCGAGGAAACAGCGGGACACAGCGGGACACAGCGGGGACACCACGGGACACAGTGTGACACAGTGTGTCACAGCGGGACACTGCGGGGACACAGCAGGACAAAGCGGGGGACACAGCGGGACACAGCGGGAAAAAGCGGGGGGACTTAGCGGGGACACAGGCGGAAACAGAAAAGGGACC
>NW_012302957.1:0-3122 GCF_000151885.1 Dipodomys ordii | reverse complement strand
TGTCTTCGCTTTGTCCCACTGTGTCCCGCTGTGTCCCGCTGTGCCCCCACTGTGTCCGCTTGTGTTCACAGATGTGTACCACACTGTGTAACGCTGTATCCCCGCTGTATCGACGCTGTTACCCGCTGTGTCCCGCTGGGTCCCGCTGTGTCCCCCGGTGTGTCCCCTGCTGTTTTCCTGTCTGTGTCCCCCGCTGTGTCCTGCTGTGTCCTCGCTGGGCCCCCCGCTGTTTCCCGCTGGGTACCCCGCTGTGTCCCGCTGTGTCCCCTGCTGTGTCCCCTGCTTTGTCCCGCTGTGTTCCCCTCTGTGTCCCGCTGTGTCCCCCGCTGTGTCCCGCTGTGTCCTCGCTGTGTCGCGCTCTGTCTCCCCCTTGTCCCCGCTGTGTCCCGCGCTGTCCCGTGGTGTCCCGCTTTGTTCCCCGCTGTGTCCACCGCTGAGTCCCCGCTGTGTCCTCGCTGTGTCCTGCTCTGTCTCCTCCTTGTCCCCGCTGTGTTCCGCTGTGTCCCCTGGTGTCCCGCTTTGTCCCCGGCTGTGTCCCCGGATGAGTCCCTGCTGTGTCCCCGCTGTGTCCCGCTCTGTCCTCCCTGTGTCCCCGGCTGTGTCCCGCTGTGTCCCCTGCTGTGTCCTGCTGTGTCTACTGCTTTGTTCCTGCTGTGTCCCGCTGTGGCCCACTCTGTCCCCGCTGTATCGACGCTGTGTTCCGCTGGGTCCCGCTGTGTCCTCGCTGTGTCCACCGCTGTGTACCGCTCTTTCCACCGCTGTGTCCCGCTGTGTCCCCCGCTCTGTCACCCTTTGTCTACCGCTGTGTCCCGCTGTATCCCCCGCTGTGTCCCGCTGTGTCCTCGCTGTGTCCCCCTCTGTCTCCCGCTCTGTCCCACGCTGTGTCTCACGCTTTGTCCCCGATGTGTCCCACTGTGTTCCGCTGTGTCCCGCTGTAACCCCACTGTGTCCCGTTGTGTCCACAGCTGTGTACCACGCTGTGTAACGCTGTGTCCCCGCTGTATCGACGCCTTGTCCCGCTGTGTCCCGCAGTGTCCTCCACTGTGTCCCCCGCTGTGTCCTCGCTGTGTTCCCCGCTGTGTCCCGCTGTGTCCTCGCTGGGTCCCCCGCTGTGTCCCACTGTGTCCCCCGCTGTGTCCGGCTGTGTCCCGCTCTGATCCTGTTGTGTCCCGCTGTGTCCTGCTGTGTCCTCGCTGTGTCCCCCGCTGTCCCCGCTGTGTCCACCGCTACGTCTCACAATTTGTCCTCGCTGTGTCCCAATGTGTCCCGCTCTGTCCCTGCTGTGTCCCGCTGTGTCCTGCTGTGTCCTCGCTGTGTCCCCCGCTGTCTTCCGCTCTGTCCTCCGCTACGTCTCACGATTTGTCCTCGCTGTGTCCCACTGTGTCCCGCTCTGCCCCCACTGTGTCCCGTTGTGTCCACAGATGTGAAACCACGCTGTGTAACGCTGTATCCCCGCTGTATCGACGCTGTGTCCCGCTGTGTCCCGCAGTGTCCCCCGCTGTGTCCCCCGCTGTGTCCTCGCTGTGTCCCCCACTGTGTCCAGCTGTGTCCTTGCTGGGTCCTCTGCTGTGTCCCGCTGTGTCCCCCGCTGTGTCCCGCTGTGTCCCGCTCTGTCCCGCTCTGTCCCTGCTGTGTCCCGCTGTGTCCTGCTGTGTCCTCGCTGTGTCCCCCACTGTCTCCCGCTCTGTCCCCCACTGTGTCTCACGATTTGTCCTCGCTGTGTCCCACTGTGTCCCGCTCTGTCCCGCTATGTCCCCACTGTGTCCTGTTGTGTCCACAGATGTGTACCACGCTGTGTAAGGCTGTATCCCAGCTGTATCGACGCTGTGTCCCGCTGGGTCCACCGCTGTGTCCCGCTGTTTCCACCGCTGAGTCCCGCTGTGTCCCCCGCTCTCTCCCCCTGTGTCCACCGCTGTGTCCCACTGTTTCCCCTGCTGTGTCCCGCTGTGTCCTCGCTGTGTCCCCCGCTGTCTCCCGCTCTGTCCCCCGCTGTGTCTCACGCTTTGTCCCCGCTGTGTCCCACTGTGTTCCGCTGTGTCCCGCTGTGCCCCCACTGTGTCCCGTTGTGTCCACAGCTGTGTACCACGCTGTGTAACGCTGTGTCCCCGCAGTATCGACGCTGTGTCCCGCTATGTCCCGCTGGGTCCTCGCTGTGTTCACGGCTGTGTCCCGCAGTGTCCCCCGCTGTGTCCCCCGCTGTGTCCCACTGTGACCCGCTGTGTCCCCCGCTGTGTCCCCCGCTGTGTCCCACTGTTTCCACCGCTGTGTCCTGCTCTGTCCCCCGCTCTCTCCCCCTGTGTCCACCGCTGTGTCCCGCTGTTTCCCCCGCTGTGTCCCGCTGTGTCCTCGCTGTGTCCCCCGCTGTCTCCCGCTCTGTCCCCCGCTGTGTCTCACGCTTTGTCCCCGCTGTGTCCCACTGTGTTCCGCTGTGTCTCGCTGTGCCCCACTGTGTCCCGTTGTGTCCACAGCTGTGTACCACGCTGTGTAACGCTGTGTCCCCGCAGTATCGACGCTGTGTCCCGCTGTGTCCCGCTGGGTCCTCGCAGTGTTCGCCGCTGTATCCCGCTGTGTCCCCGCTGTGTCCCCCGCTGTGTCCTCTCTGTGTCCCCCAATATATCCCGTTGTGTCGTCGATGAGTCCCCCGCTGTGTCCCGCTGTGTCACACTGTGTCCCATGGTGTCTTGCTGTGTCTTTGCTGTGTCCCCCGCTGTCCCCCACTTTGTCCCTAGCTGTGTCCCGCTGTTTCCTCGCTGTGTCCCCCGCTGTGTCCCGCTGTGTCCTTGCTGTGTCCCCCCTTGTGTTTCGCTGTTTCCTCGCTGTGTCCCCCCCTGTGTGCCGTTGTGTCCCCAGCTGTGTACCCCGTTGTGTCCCGCTGTATCCCCGCTGTATCAACGCTGTGTCCCGCTGTGTCCCGCTGTGTCCTCGCTGTGTACCGCTCTGTACCCCTCTGTGTCCCCCGCTGTGTCCCGCTGTGTCCCACTGTGTACTGCTGTGTCCCCCACTGAGTCCCGCTGTGTCCACCCTGTGTCCCCCGCTTTGTCTCTCTTTTTCCCGCTGTGTCCTCGCTGTGTTCCCCGCAAAGTCCCACTGTGTCCCCCACTGTGTCCCCCGCTGTGTCCCGC
>NW_012302956.1:0-3122 GCF_000151885.1 Dipodomys ordii | reverse complement strand
CAGCTGACACAGCGGGGAACACAGAGGGACTCAGCAGGGGACATAGAGGGAAAAAAGCGGGACAACACGGGACACAGTAGGACACAGCGGGACACAGCGGGGACACTGCGGGACACAGTCAGGAGACACAGCGGTGGACAGTGGGGGACAGAGAATGGACACAGCGGGACACAGAGGGGACACAGCTGGACACAGAAGGGTACACAGCGGGACACAGCGGACACACAGCGGGGACAGAGCTGGACACAGAGGGACACAGAGGGGACAGAGCCTGACACAGGTGGACACTGAGGGAGACAGAGCGAGGATACAGCCGGACACAGCGAAACAAAGCGTGACACAGTGGGGACACAGCAGGGGACACAGCGGGACACAGTGGGGGACACAGCGGGACACAGCGGGGTACACAGCAGGGACAAAGAAGGACACAGCGGGGGACACAGCGAGGACACAGCGGGACACAGCGGTGACACAGCGGGACACAGCTGGGGACACATTGGGACACAGCGGGACACAGAGGGACACAGCAAGGACACAGCGGGGGACAGTGGGGGACACAGCGGGACACAGCAAGGCACAACGGGGTCACAGCAGTGGACACAGCAGGACACAGAGGGGGACACAGCGGGACACAGCGGGGGACACAGCGGGACTCAGCGTGGACAGAGCGGGGGACACAGCGGGACACAGCGGAGACACAGCGGGGACACAGCGGGCCCCAGCAGGACACAGCGGGGGACACAGCGGGACACAGAGGGGGACACTGCAGGGACACATTGGGACACAGTAGGACACAGCGTAGGACAAAGCGGGAGAAAGCAGAGGACACAGCGAGGACACAGCTGGACACAGCGGGGACACAGAGGGGACTCAGCAGGGGACATAGAGGGAAAAAAGCGGGACACCACGGGACACAGTAGGACACAGCGGGACACAGCGGAGACACTGCGGGACACAGCCAGGTCACACAGCGGTGGACAGCGGGGGACAGAGAAGGGACACAGCGGGACACAGAGGGGACACAGCTGGACACAGAAGGGTACACAGCGGGGCACAGCGGACACACAACGGGGACAGAGCTGGACACAGAGGGACACAGATGGGACAGAGCGTGACACAGCTGGACACAGCGGGACACAGCAGGGGACTCAGCGGGACACAGCGGGGGACACAGGTAGGACACAGTTGGACACTGAATGAGACAGAGCAAGGACACAGCCGGACACAGCGAAACACAGCGTGACACAGTGGGGACACAGCAGGGGACACAGCGGGACACAGCCGGGGACACAGAGGGACACAGCGGGGTACACAGCAAGGACAAAGCGGGACACAGCGGGGGACACAGCGAGGACACAGCGGGACACAGCGGTGACACAGCGGGACACAGCTGGGGACACTGCGGGACACAGCGGGACACGGTGGGGACACAGCAAGGACACAGCGGGGGACACAGCGGGACACAGCCGGACACAGCCGGGGACACAGCGGGACACAGCGAGAGACACAGCGGGGGACACAGCGGGACACAGCGGGGAACAAAGAGAGGACCCAGCGGGACCCAGCGGGACACAGCGTCGATAGAGCGGGGACACAGCGGGACACAGCGGTGACACAACGGGACTCAGCGGGGGACACTGTGGGACCCAGCGGGACCCAGCGGGGACACAGCAAGGACACAGCGGGGGACACAGCGGGACACAGCGGGACACAGCGGGGGACACAGCAAGGGACACAGCGGGAGACACAGCGGGACACAGTGGGGAACACAGAGAGAGACACAGCAGGACCCAGCGGGACACAGCGTCGATACAGCGGGTACACAGCGGGATCACAGCGGGGTACACAGCTATTGACACAACGGGACACAGTGGGGGACACAGCGGGACACAGCGGGGCACAGCGGGGCACAGCAGGGACAAAACGGGAGACACAGTGGGGAACAGAGCAGGACACAGCGGGGGACACAGAGAGGACACAGTGGGGACACAGCGAGACTCAGCCGGGGAAACAGCGGGGGAAAAAGCGGGACACCACGGGACACAGTGGGACACAGCGGGACACAGCAGGGTCACTGCGGGACACAGTGGGGGACAAAGCGGGACACAGCGGGACACAGCGGGGAGGCAGCGGGACACAGCGGGACACAGCGGGACACGGCAGGGGACACAGCGGGACGCAGAGCGGGACATAGCGAGGACACAGCGGGACACAGCGGGACACAGCGGGGGACACAGCGAGGACACAGTGGGGGACACAGTGGGGGAAACAGCTGGACACAGCGGGGAACACAGTGAGGACACAGCGGCACCCAGCGGGACACAGCGTAGATACAGCGGAGACACAGCGTTACACAGCATGGTACAAAGCTGTGGATACAACGGGGACACAGTGGGGGCACAGCGGGACACAGCGGGACACAGTGGGACACAGCGGGGACAAAGCGTGAGACACAGCATGGGACAGAGCTGGAGACAGCGGGGGACACAGCGGGGACACAGCGGGACACAGCGAGGACACAGCGGGACAGAGCGGGACACAGCAGGGCACAGCGGGGGACACAGCGGGACACAGCGGGGGACACAGCGGGAGACAGCGGGGGACACAGCGAGGACACAGCGGGACACAGCGCTGACACTGCGGGGACACAGCGGGGGACACAGCGGGGGACACAGCCGGACACAGCGGGACACAGCGTGGGACACATGGAGGACTCAGCGGGACAAAGCGTGGACACTGCGGCGACTCACCGGGGGACACAGCGGGGGACAAAGCGGGACACCACAGAACACAGTGGGAAACCGTGGGACACAGCGGGGAAACTGCGGGGACACAGGGGGACAAAGCGTGGGACACATAGGGACACAGCGGGGGACACAGCGGGGGACACAGCGGGACACAGTGGGACACAGCGGGGCACACAGGGGGGACCCAGCGGGACCCAGCGGGGAACACAGCGAGGACACAGCGGGACCCAGCGGCACACAGCGACGATAAAGCGGGGACACAGCGTTACACAGCGTGGTACACAGCTGTGAACACAACGGGACACAGTGGGGGCACAGCGGGACACAGCGGGACACAGTGGGACACAGCGGGGACAAACCTTGAGACACAGCGTG
>NW_012302955.1:0-3122 GCF_000151885.1 Dipodomys ordii | reverse complement strand
TTCTGCTTCTCCTTCTTCTCCTTCTCTTTCTGCTTCTTCTGATTCTCCTGCTTCTCCTTCTTGTTCTCCTTCTGTTTCTGCTTCTCTTTCTGCTTCTTCTTCTCCTTCTGCTGCTCCTTCTCTTTCTCCTTCTTCTGCTTCTCTCACTGCTTCTGCTTCTGCTTCTTTTGCTTATTCTTTTTCTTCTGCTTCAGCTTCTCCTGCTTCTGATTCTTCTCCTTCTATTGCTTCTACTTATACTTCTCCTTATGCTTCTCCTTATGCTTCTCCTTATGCTGCTGCTGCTTCTTCTTCTTCTTCGTCTTCTTCTTCTTCTCTTTCTTCTGCTTTTCCTGCCTCTTCTGCTTCTACTGCTTCTCTTTCTGCTTCTTGTCCTTCTCCTGTTTCTTCTCCTTCTGCTTCTCCTGCTTCTGCTTCTTCTGCTTTTCCTGCTTCTCTTTCTGCTTCTCCTTCTGCTTCTCCTTCTGGTTCTACTCCTTCTCCTTCTTCTGTTTCTTCTTCTTCTGCTTCTCCCGCTTGTGCTTCTTCTGCTTTTCCTGCTTCTCGTTCTGCTTCTCTTCGTCGGCTTCTCTTTCTATTTCTGCTTCTGCTTCTTCTGATTCTGATTCTTCTCCTTCTTCTTCTCCTTCTGCTTCTGCGTCTTCTGCATTTCATGCTTCTCCTTCTGCATCTCCTTCTGCTTGTGCTTTTCCTTCTGCTTCTTCTTCTGCTCTGGCTTCTCCTTCTCCTTCTTCTGCTTCTCCGTCTGCTTCTGTTTCTTCTGCTTTTCCTGCTTCTCCTTCTGCTTCTCCTTCTATTTCTCCTTCTCGTTCTTCTGCTATTCCTTCTGCTTCTCTTTCTGCTTCTGCATCTTCAGCTTCTTCTGCTACTGATTCTGCTTCTTCTGTTTCTTCTGCTTCTCCTTCTGCTTTTGCTTCTCTTTCTCCTTCTGCTTCTCCTTCTGGTTCTCCTTCTTCTTCTCCAGATTCTGCTTCTTCTGCTTCTCCTTCTGCTTTAGGTTCTGCTTTTGCTTCTTCGGCTTCTTCTGCTTCTTTTTCTGCTTCTCCTTCTGTTTCTGCTTCTCTTTCTGCTTCTGCTTCTTCTCCTTCTTCTATTTCTTCTGATTCTGCTTCTCCTGCTTCTGCTTCTCCTGTTTCTCCTTCTGTTTCTCTTTATGCTTCTCCTTCTGCTTCTCCTTCTTCTGCTTCTACTACTGCTTCTGCTTCTCCTTCTGCTTCTGCATCTTCTGCTTCTTCTGCTACTGCCTCTGCTTCTTCTGTTTCTTCTGCTTCTCCTTCTGCTTTTGCTTCTCTTTCTGCTTCTGCTTCTCCTTCTGCTTCTCCAGATTCTGTTTCTTCTGCTTCTCCTGTATCTCCTTATGCTTCAGGTTCTGCTTCTGCTTCTTCGGCTTCTTCTGCTTCTGCTTCTCCTGCTGCTGCTTCTTCTGCTGCTCCTGCTTCTATTTCTGCTTTTCCTTTTGTTTCTGCTTCTCCTTCTGCTTCTGCTTCTTCTCCTTCTTATGTTTCTTCTGCTTCTGCTTCTCCTGCTTCTGCTTCTCCTGCTTCTCGTTGTGCTTCTCTTTCTGCTTCTCTTTCTGCTTCTCTTTCTGCTTCTCCTTCTCTTTCTTCTGCTTCTCCTTCTGCTTCTCCTTCTGCTTCAATTTCTCCTTCTGCTTCTCATTCTGCTTCTGCGTCTTCTGTTTCTTCTGCTTCTCCTGCTTCTGCTTCTCCTGCTTCTCCTACTTCTCGTGCTGCTTCTCCTTCTGCGTCTCTTTCTGCTTCTGCTTATCCTTTTGCTTCTCCTACTCCTAATCCTTCTCTTTCGCCTTCTCCTTCTTGTTCTTCTGCTTGTCCTGGTGCTTCTGCTTCTGCTTATTCTACTATTTCTGTTTCTTCTGCTTCTGCTTTAGATTGTGCTTCTTCTGTTTCTCCTTCTGCTTCAGATTCCGCTTCTGCTTCTTCGGCTTCTCCTGTTTCTTCTGCTTCTGGTTCTCCTGCTTCTCTTTCTGCTTCTCCTTCTGCTTCTGCTTCTCCTTCTGCTTCTGCTTCTGCTCTTCTCCTTCTTCTGTTTCTTTTGCTTCTGTTTCTTCTGCTTCTTCTTCTTCTGTTTCTTCTGACTCTACTTCTGCTTCTCCTTCTTCTCCTTCTCTTTCTGCTTCTTCTGATTCTCCTGCTTCTCCTTCTTGTTCTCCTTCTGTTTCTGCTTCTGTTTCTGCTTCTGCTTCTCCTTCTGCTGCTCCTTCTCCTTCTCCTTCTTCTGCTTCTCTCAATGATTCTGCTTCTGCTTCTTTTGCTTATTCTTTTTCTTCTGCTTCAGCTTCTCCTGCTTCTGCTTCTTCTCCTTCTACTGCTTCTCCTTATACTTCTCCTTATGCTTCTCCTTATGCTTCTCCTTATGCTGCTTCTTCTTCTTCTTCTTCTTCTTCTTCTTCTTCTTCTCTTTCTTCTGCTTCTGCTTTTCCTGCTTCTTCTGCTTCTACTGCTTCTCTTTCTGCTTCTTGTCCTTCTCCTGTTTCTTCTCCTTCTGCTTCTCCTGCTTCTGCTTCTTCTGCTTTTCCTGCTTCTCTTTCTGATTCTCCTTCTGCTTCTGCTCCTTCTCCTTCTTCTGTTTCTTCTTCTTCAACTTCTCCCGCTTGTGCTTCTTCTGCGTCTCCTGCTTCTCGTTCTGCTTCTCTTCGTCGGCTTCTCTTTCTATTTCTGCTTCTGCTTCTTCTGATTCTGATTCTTCTCCTTCTTCTCCTTCTGCTTCTGCGTCTTCTGCATTTCCTGCTTCTCCTTCTGCAAATCCTTCTGTTTGTGCTTTTCCTTCTGCTTCTTCATCTGCTCCAGCTTCTCCTTCTCCTTCTTCTGCTTTTCCCTTCTGCTTCTCTTTCTACTTCTGCATCTTCTGCTTCATCTGCTACTACCTCTGCTTCTACTGTTCCTACTGCTTCTCCATATTCTGCTTTTCCTTCTGCTTACTCTATCAGCATACGACATCAGATCTTCTGCTACTACATCATCTGCTTATCCTTCTGCTTCTCTTTCTGCTTCTGCATCTTCTGCTATCTTCTGCTACTACCTCAGCTTCTTATGATCCTACAGCTTCCCCTTCGGCTTCCACTTCTGCTTTTGCTTCTCTTACAGCTCCGAATACCCCTTCTG
>NW_012302954.1:0-3122 GCF_000151885.1 Dipodomys ordii | reverse complement strand
ATTTTGTCCCACGCTGTGTCCCCAGCTGCGTCCCTTCTGTGTCGCCGCTGTGTCCCCTCTCTGTCCTCTGCTGTCCCCCGCTGTGTCCTCCGCTGTGTCCCCCGCTGTGACCCGCTGTGTCCCGCTGTGTCCCCCGCTGTGTCCCCACTGTGTGCCCCCTGTGTCCCACTGTGTACCCCGCTGTGTCCAGCTGTGTTCCCGCTGTGTCCCGCTGTGACCCGCTGTGTTCCCAGCTGTGTCCCGCTGTGTACCCCTCTGAGTCCACCTCTGTGTCCCGCTGTGTTCCCCGCTGTGTCCTGCTGTGTCCCGCTGTGTCCCCCGCTGTGTCCCTGCTGTGTCCCCGCTGTGTCCTGCTGTATACTGCTGTGTCCCCCGCTGAGTCCTGCTGTGCCCCCGCTGTGTCCCGCTGTGTTCCCCATGTGTCCCCCGCTGTGTCCCACTGTGTCCCACTGTGCCCCCACTGTTTCCCCCGCTGTATCTGGCTGTTTCCCCCGCTGTGTCCCGCTGTGTCCACTGCTGTGTCCCCGCTGTGTCCCGCTTTTTCCCCGGCTGTGTCCCGCTGTGTCCTCACTGTGTCCCCCAATGTATCCCGCTGTGTCCTCGCTGTGTCCCCAGCTGTGTCCCGCTGTGTCCCCCGCTTTGTCCCGCTGTGTCCCACTGTGTCCCCACTGTGTCCCGCTGTGTCCCGCTGTGTCCCCGGTGTGCCCGCTGTGTCCCGCTGTGTACCCCGCTGTGTCCAGTTATGTCACCGCTGTGTCCCGCTGTGGCCCATCTCTGTCTCCGCTGTACCCCGCTGTGTCCCCATCTGTGTGCCACTGTGTCCCACTATGTCCCCAGCTTTGTCCTGCTGTGTCCCCGCAGTGTCCCCGCTGTGTCCTGATGTGTCACACTGTGTCCTGTGGTGTCCCACTTTGTCCCCCGCTGTTTCCCCCGCTGTGTCCTCCGCTGAGTCCCCTCTGTATCGACGCTGTGTCCCGCTGTGTCCCGCTGTGTCCTCGCTGTGTTCCCCGCTTTGTCCCGCTGTGTCACCTGCTGTGTCCCCCGCTGTGTCCTCGCTGTGTCCCCCGCTGTGTCCCGCTGTGTCCTTGCTGGGTCCCCCGCTGTGTCCCGCTGTGTCTCCCACTGTGTCCCGCTGTGTCCGACTGTGTCCCGCTCTGTCCCCGCTGTGTCCCGCTGTGTCCCCCGCTGTGTCCGCTGCTGTGTCCTGCTGTGTCTCCCGCTGTGTAACCAATGTGTCCCGCTGTGTTCTCGCTGAGTCCCGCTGTGTCTCGCTGTGCCCCCACTCTGTCCCGTTGTGTCCACAGCTGGGTACCATGCTGTGTAACACTGTGTCCCCGCTGTATGGACGCTGTGTCCTGCTGTGTCCCGCTGGGTCCTTGCTGTTTTCCCCGCTGTGTCCCGCTGTGTCCCCAGCTGTGTCACCCGCTGTGTCCCGCTGTGTTCTCGCTGGGTCCCCCGCTATGTCCAGCTGTGCCCCCTGCTGTGTTCGGCTGTGTCCCGCTATGTCTCGCTCGGTCCCTGCTGTGTCCCGCTGTGTCCCCGCTGTGTGCCCGGCTGTGTCCTGCTGTGTACTCCGTTGTGTCCAGCTGTGTCACCGCTGTGTCTTGCTTTGGCCCCTCTCTGTCTCCGCTGTCCCCCGCTGTGTCCCCCGCTGTGTCCCGCTGTGTCCTGCTGTGTCCCCCGCTTTATCCCGCTGAGTCCCCTCTGTGTCGCCGCTGTGTCCCGCTGTGTCCTCGCTGTGTCCCCCGCTGTCTGCCGCTTTGTCCCCGCTGTGTCCCTAGCTGTGTCCCGCTGTGTCCCACTGTGTACCCCGCTGTGTCCCACTATGTTCCCGCAGTGTCCCCGCTGTGTCCCGCTGTGTCCCGCTGGGTACTCTCTGTGTCCCCCGCAGTGTCCCGTTGTGTCCCCAGCTATGCACCCTGCTGTGTCCCGCTGTGTCCCTGCTGTAACGACGCTGGGTCCCGCTGGGTCCCGCTATGTCCTCCATGTGTTCCCCGCTGTGTCCCGTTGTGTCCCCAGTTGTGTACCTCGCTGTGTCCCGCTGTGTCCCCGCTGTATCGACCCTGGGTCCCGCTGTGTCCCGCTGTGTCCCCCGCTGTGTTCCCCGCTATGTCCCGCTGTGTCCCGCTTTGTCCTGCTGTGTCCTTGCTGTGTCCCACGCTGTGTTCCGCTGTGTCCTCCGCTGTCTCCCGCTGTGTCCCGCTGTGTCCCCGCTGTGTCCCGCTGTGTCCCCCGCTGTGTCCCGCTGTGTCCCTGCTGTGACCCTCTCTTTCCCCGCTGTATTGACGCTGTGTCCCGGTGTGTCCTGCTGTGTCCGCGCTGTGTTTCCGGCTGTGTCCCGCTGTGTACCCCTCTGTGTCCCCTGCTGTGTCCCGCTGTGTCCCCTCTCTGTCCCCTGCTGTCCCCCGCTGTGTCCCCCACTGTGTCTCACTGTGTCGCCCGCTTTGTCCCGCTGTGCCCCTGCAGTGTCCCCGCTGTGTCCCACTCTGTCACACTGTGTCCCGTGTTGTCCCGTTTTGTCCCCCGCTGTGACCTTGCAGTGTTTCCCGCTGTGTCCCGCTGTGTCCTCGCTGTGTTCCCCGCTGTGTCCCGCTGTGTCCCCCGCTGTGTCCCACTGTGTCCCTGCTGTGTCCCATGCTGTGTGCCGCTGTGTCCTCGATGTGTCCCCCGCTGTGTCCCGCTGTGTCCTGCTGTGTCACGCTGTTTCCCCGCTGCGTCCCCGCTGTGTCCCTCTGTGTACCCCGCTGTGTCCAGCTTTGTCCCCGCTGTGTCTCGCTGTGTCCCACGCTCTGTCCCCCACTGTGTCCCGCTCTGTCCCCCTCTGTGTCCCGCTGTGTCCCCCGCTGTGTCCCACTGTGTCCCCGCAGTGTCACTGCTGTTTCCTGCTGTGTCCCGCTGTGTTCCGTGGTGTCCCTCTTTGTCTCCCGCTGTGTCCCCCGCTGAGACCCCGCTGTGTCAACGCTGTGTCCCCTGTGTCCTGGCTGTGTTCCCCGCTGTCTCCAGCTCTGTACCCCGCTGTGTCTCACGCTTTGTCCCCGCTGTGTCCCACTGTTTCCCGCTGTGTCCCGCTGTGCCCCCACTGTGTCCCCGCTGTGTCCCTGCTGTGTCCCTGCTGTGTCGCC
>NW_012302953.1:0-3122 GCF_000151885.1 Dipodomys ordii | reverse complement strand
GTTTCCCGCTTTGTCCCGCTGTGTCCCCCGCTTTGTCTCGCTGTGTCCCCGCAGTGTCCCCGCTGTGTTCCGTTGTGTCACACTGGGTCCCGTGGTGTCCTGCTTTGTCCCCCGCTGTGTCCCTCGCTGAGTCCCTTCTGTGTCCCCACTGTGTCCCGCTGTGTCCTCGCTGTGTCCCGCTGTGTCCCCGCTTTGTCCCCCGCTGTGTCCCACTGAGTCCCGCTGTGTACCCTGCTGTGTCCTGCTATGTTCCCGCAGTGTCCCCGCTGTGTCCCGCTTTGTCCCGTGGTGTCCCGCTTTGTCCCCCGCTGTGTCCCCCGGTGATTCTCAGCTGTGTCCCCGCTCTGTCCCGCTGCGTCCTCCCTGTATCCCCCACTGTGTCCCCCTGTGTCCCCCGCTTTGTCACACTGTGTCTACTGCTGTGTCACTGCTGTGTCCCGCTGTGTCTCGCTGCGTCCCGCTGTGTCCTCGCTGTGTCCCACGCTGTGTTCCGCTGTGTCCTCGCTGTGTCCCCCGATGTGTCACATTGTGTCACCAGGTGTGTACCCGCTGTGTCCCGCTGTGTCCCCGCTGTATCGACGCTGTGTCCCGCTGGGTCGCGCTGGGTCCTTGCTGTGTTCCCGGCTGTGTCCCACTGTGTACCCCTCAGTGTCCCCCTCTGTGTCCTGCTGTGTCCCCTGCTGTGTCCCGCTGTGTCCTGCTGTGAACTGCTGTGTCCCCCGCTGTGTCCCGCTGTGTCCCGCTGTGTCCTCCGCTTGTCCCGCTGTGTCTACTGCTGTGTCCCTGCTGTGTTCCGCTATGTCCTCGCTGTGTCCCCCGATGTGTCCCTTTGTGTCCCCCGCTGTGTAACCCGCTGTGTCCCCCTCTGTATACCGCTGTGTCTCCCGCTGTGTCCCGCTGTGTCCCTGCTGGGACCCGCTGTGTCCCGCTGTGTCCTGCTGTGTCCCCAGCTGTGTCCCTCTGTGTCCCCCGCTGTGGCCCGCTGTGTCCAGCTGTGTCCCCACTGTGTCCCGCTGTGTCCGGCTGTGTCCTCACTGTGTCCCAATGTGTCCCCGCTGGGTCCCCCGCTGGGTCCCCCGCTGTGTACCACTATTTCCCCCTGTATCCCCCACTTTTCCCCACTGTGTCCCCCGCTGTGTCCGGGCTGTGTCCCCGCTGTTCACCGGTGTGTCCGTGCTGTGTCCCGCTGTGTTCTGCTGTGTCCCGCTGTGATTCGCTGTGTCCCCCTGTGTCCCGCTGTGTCCCGCGCTGTCCCGATGTGTCCCCCGCTGTGTCCCCTGCTGTGTCCCCCCTGTGTCCCGCTGTGTCCTTGCTGTCCCACGTTGTGTCCCCGCTGTGTGCCGCTGTGTCCCCCGTTGTGTCCATGCTCTGTCCCGCTGTATCCCCGTTGTCCCCCGCTGTGTCCCCAATGTCCCCCGCTTTGTCCCGCTGTGTCCCCGCTGTGTCCCTCGCTTAGTTCTCGCTGTGTCCTGTTGTGTCCCGCTGTGTCCCGCTGTGTCCCCGCTGTGTCCCCCGATTTGTCCCGCTGTGTCCCTGTCTGTGTCCCCCGCTGTGTCCCCCTGTGTCCCCTGCTGTGTCCCGCTGTGTCCCCGCTGTGTCCCGCTGTGTCCCGCTTTGTCCTCCGCTGTGTCCCTCTGTGTCCCGATGTGTCCCACGCTCTGTCCCTGCTGTGTCCCACTGTGTCCCGCGCTGTGTACCGCTGTGTCCCGCTGTGTCCCCCGCGGTGTCCCGTTGTGTCCCGCTGTGTCCTGCTTTGTCCCGCTATGTCTCTGCTGTGTCTCCGCTGTGGCCCACTGTGTATCCCGATCTGTCCCCGCTGTGTCCTGCTGTGTCCCCCGCTGAGTCCCCGCTGTGTCCCCGCTGTGTCCCGCTGTGTCCTCCCTGTGTCCCCCGCTGTGTCCTGCTCTGTCCCCCGCTATGACCCGCTGTGTCCCCGCTGTGTCCCGCTGTGTCCTCTCTGTGTGTCTCTCTGTGTTCTGCTCTGTCCTCCGCTGTGTCCCTCTGTGTCCCGCTGTGTCCCCCGCTGTATCGTCGCTGTGTCCTGCTGGGTCCCGCTGGGTCCTCGCTGTGTTCCCCACTGTGTCCCGCTGTGTCCCCCGCTGTGTCCCCTTCTGTGTCCCGCGCTGTGTCCCCGCTGAGTCCCCCGTTGTGTCCCGCTTTGTCCCCGCTGTGTCCCACTGTGTCCGGCTGTGTCTGCCGATGTGTTCCTGCTGTGTTGCCGCTGTGTCCCGCTGTGACCACCTTTGTCCCTCTGTGTCCCCCACTGAGTCGCCGCTGTTTCCCCACTGGGTTCCGGTGTGTCACCGCTGTGTCCCACTCTGTCCCCCGCTATGTCCCCTTCTTTGTCCCCGCTGTGTCCAGCTGAGTCCCGTTGTGTCCCCCGCTGTGTCCCGCTGTGTCCCCCGCTGTCCCCCGGTTTGTCTCGCTGTGTCCCCGCAGTGTCTCCGCTGTGTTCCGTTGTGTCACACTGGGTCCTGTGGTGTCCTGCTTTGTCCACCGCTGTGTCCCCCGCTGAGTCCCCTCTGTGTCCACGCTGTGTCCCGCTGTGTCCTCGCTGTATCTCCCGCTGTCTCCCGCTTTGTCCCATGCTGTGTCCCACTGTGTCCTCGCTGTGTTTCCTGGTTTGTTCCGCTGTGTTCCCGCTTTGTCCCACGCTGTGTCCCACTGTGTCCCCCTGTGTACCCTGCTGTGTCCTGCTATGTTCCCGCAGTGTCCCCACTGTATCCCGCTGTGTCCCGCTGTGTCCCGTGGTGTCCTACTTTGTCCCCCGCTGTGTCCCGCTGTGTCCTCCCTGTGTCCCCCGCTGTGTCCCGCTGTGTCCCCCGCTGTGTCTACTTCTGTGTCCCAGCTGTGTCCCACTTTGTCCATTGCTGTGTCCCCGCTGTGTCCCGCTGTGTCCTGCTGTGTCCACTGCTGTGTCCCCGCTGTGTCCCGCTGTGTCCCCCACTGTCCCCCACTGTGTCCCGCTGAGTCCTCGGTGTGTCCCCCGTTGTATCCCGGTGTGTCTCCCTCTGTGTCCCGCTGTGTCCCGCTGTGTCCCCGCTGTGTCCCGCTGTGTCCCGCTGTGTCCCCGCTGTGTGCTCGCCTTGTCCCGCAGTGTACCCCGCTGTGTCCAGCTCTGA
>NW_012302952.1:0-1962 GCF_000151885.1 Dipodomys ordii | reverse complement strand
TCTTCTCCTTCTGTTTCTGCTTCTACTTCTGCTTCTTCTGATTCTCCTGCTTCTCCTTTTGTTGTCCTCCTGTTTCTGCTTCTCTTTCTGCTTCTGCTTCTCCTTCTGCTGCTCCTTCTCCTTCTGCTTCTCCCAGTGCTTCTGCTTCTGATTCTTTTGCTTATTCTTTTTCTTCTGCTTCTGCTTCTCCTGCTTCTGCTTCTTCTGCTTCTACTGCTTCTCCTTATGCTTCTCCTTATGCTTCTCCTTATGCTTCTCCTTATGCTTCTCCTTCTTCTTCTTCTTCTTCTTCTTCTTCTTCTTCTTCTTCTTCTTCTTCTTCTTCTTCTTCTTCTTCTTCTTCTTCTTCTTCTTCTTCTCTTTCGTCTGCTTCTTCGTTTCCTGCTTCTTCTGCTTCTACTGCTTCTCTTTCTGCTTCTCATTCTGCTTCTGCTTCTCCTTCTGCTTCTCCTATTGCTTCTGCTGACCTTCCTTCTCCTTCTCCTTCTCCTACTTCTGCTTCTCCTTCTGCTTTTGCTTCTTCTGCTTCTCCTTCCACATCTTCTTCTGCTTCTGCTTCTCCTTCTGCTGCTTCTTCTGCTTCTGCTTCTCCTTCTTCTGCTTCTCCTTCTGCTTCTCCTTCTGCTGCTCCTTCTGCTTCTCGTTTTGCTTCTGATTCTCCTTCTGCTCTTCCTACTCCTAATCCTTCTCTTTCTCCTTCTGCTTCTTCTTCTTCTGCTTCTCGTTCTGCTTCTGCTACTGCTTCTTCTGATTGTTCTGTTTCTTCTGCTTCAGGTCCTGCTTCTGCTTCTTCAGCTTTTTCTCTTTCTCCTGTTTCTGCTTCTCCTGCTACTGCTTCTTCTCCTTCTCTTTCTGCTTGTCCTTCTGCTTCTGCTTCTCCTTCTGCTCCTTCTCCTTCTTCTGTTTCTTCTTCTTCTTCTGCTTCTCGCGCTTCTGCTTCTTCTGCTTCTCCTTCCTTTCCTCTGCTTCTGCTTCTCCTTCTCCTTCTTCTGCTTCTCTTTCTGCTTCTTCTTCTCCGTCTGCTTCACCTTCTGCTGCTCCTTCTCCTTCTTCTGTTTCTCCCTCTGCTTCTGCTTCTGCTTCTTATGCTTCTTCTTGTTCTTCTGCTTCTGCTTCTCCTGCTTCTGCTTCTTCTGCTTCTACTTCTCTTTCTGCTTCTGCTTCTCCTGCTTGTTTTTCTGCTTCTTCTGCTGCTTCTCCTTCTGCTGCTTCTTCTACTTCTCCTTCTGCTTCTCTTTTTCCTTCTCTTTCTGCTTCTGCTTCTTCTGTTTCTCCTGCCTGAATTTCTGGTTCTACTTGTTCTGCTGCTTCTCCTTCTGCTTCTGCTTCTACTTCTGCTTCTGTTTCTGCTTCTTCTGCTTCTACTCTTTCGGCATCTCCTGCTTCTGCTTATTGTGCTTCTCCTGCTTCTTTTTCTGCTTCTCATTCCTCTTCTGCTTCTCCTTCTGCTTCTGCTTATCCTCCTTCTCCTACTTCTGCTTCTCCTTCAGCTTCTGCTTCTTCTGCTTCTCCTGCTTCTCCTTCTGCATCTCCTTCTGCTTGTGCTTGTCCTTATGCTTCTTCTTCTGCTTCTGCTTCTCCTTCTCCTTCATTTGCTTCTCCTTTTGCTTCTGCTTCTTCTGCTTTTCCTGCTTCTCCTTCTGCTTCTGCTTCTTCTGCTTCTCCTGCTTCTCCTTCTGCATCTTCTTCTGCTTCTGCTTCTCCTTCTCCTTCTTCTGCTTCTCCTTCTGATTCTCCTTCTGCTTCTTCTTCTTCTGCTTTACCTGCTTCTCATTCTGCTTCTCCTTCTGTTTCTCCTTCTCCTTCTTGTTCTTCTGCTTTTCCTTTGGCTTCTCCTTCTGTTTCTGCTACAACTGCTACTGCTTCTACTTCTTCTGTTTCTTCTGCTTCTCCTTCTGCTTTTGATTCTCTTTCTGCATACTGCTTCTCCTTCAGCTTGTCATTCTGCTTCTCCAGATTCTG
>NW_012302951.1:0-3122 GCF_000151885.1 Dipodomys ordii | reverse complement strand
CTATCTACTATTCTGTTTCTCTGCTCTGCTCAGATGTGCTCTCTGTTCTCCTTCTGCTCAGATTCTGCTTCTGCTTCTTCGGCTTCTCCTGTTCTTCTGCTTCTGCTTCTCCTGCTTCTTCTGGTTCTCCTGCTTCTCTTTCTGCTTCTCCTTCTGCTTCTGCTTCTCCTTCTGATCTGCTCTTCTCCTTCTTCTGTTTCTTTTGCTTCTGTTTCTTCTGCTTCTTCTTCTTCTGTTTCTTCAGATTCTACTTCTGCTTCTCCTTCTTCTCCTTCTCTTTGTGCTTCTTCTGATTCTCCTGCTCCTCCTTCTTGTTCTCCTTCTGTTTCTCCTTCTCTTTCTGCTTCTGCTTCTCCTTCTGCTGCTCCTTCTCCTTCTTCTGCTTCTCTCACTGCATCAGCTTCTGCTTCTTTTGCTTATTGTTTTTCTTCTGCTTCAGCTTCTCCTGCTTCTGCTTCTTCTCCTTCTACTGCTTCTCCTTAAACTTTTTCTTATGCTTCTCCTTATGCTTCTCCTTCTTCTTCTTCTTCTTCTTCTTCTTCTTCTTCTTCTTCTTCTTCTTCTTCTTCTTCTTCTTCTTCTTCTTCATCTTCTTCTTCTTCTTCTTCTTCTTCTTCTTCTCTTTCTTCTGCTTCTGCTTTTCCTGCCTCTTCTGCTTTTCTGCTTCTCTTTCTGCTTCTTGTCCTTCTCCTGTTTCTTCTCCTTCTGCTTCTCCTCCTTCTGCTTCTTCTGCTTTTCCTGCTTCTCTTTCTGCTTCTCCTTCTGCTTCTCCTTCTGGTTCTGCTCCTTCTCCTTCTTCTGTTTCTTGTTCTTCTGCTTCTCCCGCTTCTGCTTCTTCTGCTTCTCCTGCTTCTCGTTCAGCTTCTCTTCGTCGGCTTCTCTTTCTATTTCTGCTTCTGCTTCTTCTGATTCTGATTCTTCTCCTTCTTCTTCTCCTTCTGCTTCTGCGTCTTCTGCATTTACTGCTTCTCCTTCTGCATCTCCTTCGGCTTGTGCTTTTCCTTCTGCTTCTTCTTCTGCTCCGGCTTCTCCTTCTCCTTCTTCTGCTTCTCCGTCTGCTTCTGTTTCGTCTGCTTTTCCTGCTTCTCCTTCTGCTTCTCCTTCTATTTCTCCTTCTCGTTCTTCTGCTATTCCTTCTGCTTCTCTTTCTGCTTCTGCATCTTCAGCTTCTTCTGCTACTGATTCTGCTTCTTCTGTTTCTTCTGCTTCTCCTTCTGCTTTTGCTTCTCTTTCTGCTTCTGCTTCTCCTTCTGGTTCTTCTTCTTCTCCAGATTCTGCTTCTTCTGCTTCTCCTGCTTCTCCTTCTGCTTTAGGTTCTGCTTTTGCTTCTTCGGCTTTTCTGCTTCTTTTTCTGCTTCTCCTTCTGTTTCTGCTTCTCTTTCTGCTTCTGCTTCTTCTCCTTCTTCTATTTCTTCTGATTCTGCTTCTCCTGCTTCTGCTTCTCCTGCTTCTCCTTCTGTTTCTCTTTATGCTTCTCCTTCTTCTGCTTCTACTACTGCTTCTGCTTCTCCTTCTGCTTCTGCATCTTCTGCTTCTTCTGCTACTGCCTCTGCTTCTTCTGTTTCTTCTGCTTCTCCTTCTGCTTTTGCTTCTCTTTCTGCTTCTGCTTCTCCTTCTGCTTCTCCAGATTCTTCTTCTTCTGCTTCTCCTGCTTCTCCTTCTGCTTCAGGTTCTGCTTCAGCTTCTTCGGCTTCTTCTGCTTCTGCTTCTCCTGCTGCTGCTTCTTCTGCTGCTCCTGCTTCTATTTCTGCTCCTTCGGTTTCTGCTTCTCCTTCTGCTTCTGCTTCTTCTCCTTCTTATGTTTCTTCTGCTTCTGCTTCTCCTGCTTCTGCTTCTTCTGCTTGTCGTTGTGCTTCTCTTTCTGCTTCTCTTTCTGCTTCTCCTTCTCCTTCTTCAGATTCTCCTTCTGCTTCTCCTTCTCCTTCTGCTTCAATTTCTCCTTCTGCTTCTCATTCTGCTTCTGCGTCTTCTGTTTCTTCTGCTTCTCTTGCTTCTGCTTCTCCTGCTTCTCCTACTTCTCGTGCTGCTTCTCCTTCTGCGTCTCTTTCTGCTTCTGCTTATCCTTTTGCTTCTCCTACTCCTAATCCTTCTCTTTCGCCTTCTCCTTCTTGTTCTTCTGCTTGTCCTGGTGCTTCTGCTTCTGCTTATTCTACTATTTCTGTTTCTTCTGCTTCGGCTTCAGATTGTGCTTCTTCTGTTTCTCCTTCTGCTTCAGATTCTGCTTCTGCTTCTTCGGCTTCTCCTGTTTCTTCTGCTTCTGCTTCTCCTGCTTCTTCTGGTTCTCCTGCTTCTCTTTCTGCTTCTCCTTCTGCTTCTCCTTCTGCTTCTGCTTCTGCTTCTGCTCTTCTCCTTCTTCTGTTTCTTTTGCTTCTGTTTCTTCTGCTTCTTCTTCTTCTGTTTCTTCGGATTCTACTTCTGCTTCTCCTTCTTCTCCTTGTCTTTCTGCTTCTTCTGATTCTCCTGCTTCTCCTTCTTGTTCTCCTTCTGTTTCTGCTTCTCTTTCTGCTTCTGCTTCTCCTTCTGCTGCTCCTTCTCCTTCTCCTTCTTCTGCTTCTCTCACTGCTTCTGCTTCTGCTTCTTTTGCTTATTCTTTTTCTTCTGCTTCTGCTTCTCCTGCTTCTGCTTCTTCTGCTTCTACTGCTTCTCCTTATACTTCTCCTTATGCTTCTCCTTATGCTGCTGCTTCTTTTTCTTCTTCTTCTTCTTCGTCTTCTTCTTCTTCTCTTTCTTCTGCTTGTGCTTTTCCTGCCTCTTCTGCTTCAACTACTTCTCTTTCTGCTTCTTGTCCTTCTCCTGTTTCTTCTCCTTCTGCTTCTCCTGCTTCTGCTTCTTCTGCTTTTCCTGCTTCTCTTTCTGCTTCTCCTTCTGCTTCTCCTTCTGGTTCTGCTCCTTCTGCTTCTTCTGTTTCTTCTTCTTCTGCTTCTCCCGCTTCTGCTTCTTCTGCTTCTCCTGCTTCTCGTTCAGCCTCTCTTCGTCGGCTTCTCTTTCTATTTCTGCTTCTGCTTCTTCTGACTCTGATTCTTCTTCTTCTTCTCCTTCTGCTTCTGCGTCTTCTGCATTTCCTGCTTCTCCTTCTGCATCTCCTTCTGCTTGTGCTTTTCCTTCTGCTTCTTCTTCTGCTC
>NW_012302950.1:0-3122 GCF_000151885.1 Dipodomys ordii | reverse complement strand
TTCTGCTTCTTCTGATTCTCCAACTTCTCCTTCTGTTTCTGCTTCTCTTTCTGCTTCTGCATCTCCTTCTGCTTCACCTTCTGCTGCTCCTTCTCCTTCTTCTGTTTCTCCCTCTGCTTCTATTTCTGCTTCTTATGCTACTTCTTTTTCTTCTGCTTCTCCTGCTTCTGCTTCTTATGCTTCTACTGCTTCTTCTTCTGGTTCTGCTTCTTCTGCTTCTACTTCTCTTTCTGCTTCTGCTTCTCCTCCTTGTTTTTCTGCTTCTTCTGCTGCTTCTCCTTCTACTGCTTCTTTTACTACTCCTTGTGCTTCTCTTTTTGCTTCTCCTTCTGCTTCTGCTTCTTCTTCTTCTCCTGCTTCTCCTCCTGCTTCTGCTTCTTCTGCTTCTCCTGCTTCTCCTTCTGCATCTTCTTCTGCTTCTCCTTCTCCTTTTTCTGCTTCTCCTTCTGATTCTCCTTTTGCTTCTTCTTCGTCTGCTTTACCTGCGTCTCTTTCTGCTTCTCCTTCTGTTTCTCCTTCTCCTTCTTGTTCTTCTGCTTTTCCTTCTGCTTCTGCTACAACTGCTTCTGCTTCTACTTCTTCTGTTTCTTCTGCTTCTCCTTCTGCTTTTGATTCTCTTTCTGCTTCTGCTTCTCGTTCTGCTTCTTATTCTGCTTCTTCAGATTCTGCTTCTTCTGCTTCTCCTGCTTCTCCTTCTGCTTCAGGTTCTCCTTCTGCGTCTTCACATTCTTATGCTTCTGCTTCTCCTGCTTCTTCTGCTTTCCCTCCTTCTCTTCCTGCTTCTCCTTCTGTTTCTGCTTCTCCTTCTGCTTCTGCTTCTTGTCCTTCTCCTGTTTCTTCTGCTTCTGCTTCTCAAGTTTCTGCATCTCCTGCTTCTCCTTCTGCTGCTCTTTCTGCTTCTCCTGCTGCTTTTCCTTCTCCTGCTCCTTCTTCTGCTTCTCTTTCTACTTCTCCTTCTGTTTCTCCTTCTCCTTCTCCTTCTCGTTCTTCTGCTTTTCCTTTTGCTTCTCCTTCTGCTTCTGCATCTTCTGTTTCTTCTGCTACTGCCTCTGCTTCTTCTGTTTCTTCTGCTTCCCCTTCTGCTTCTCCTTCTGCTTTTGCTTCTCTTTCTGCTTCTGCTTCTCCTTCTGCTTCTCCAGATTCTGCTTCTTCTGCTTCTCCTGCTTCTCCTTCTGCTTCAGGTTCTGTTTCTGCTTCTTCAGCTTCTTCTGCTTCTGCTTCTCCTGCTGCTGCTTCTTCTGCTTCTCCTGCTTCTCTATCTGCTTATCCTTCTGTATCTGCTTCTCCTTCAGCTTCTGCTTCTTCTCCTTCCTATGTTTCTTCTGCTTCTGCTTCTTCAACTTCTGCTTCTCCAGCTTCTCGTTCTGCTTCTATTTCTGCTTCTCATTCTGCTTCTCATTCTCCTTAATCTGCTTCTGCTTCTCCTTCTGCTTCAATTTCTCCTTCTGCTTCTCATTCTGCTTCTGCGTCTTCTGTTTCTTCTGCTTCTCCTGCTTCTGCTTCTCCTGCTTCTCCTACTTCTCGTGCTGCTTCTCCTTCTGCGTCTCTTTCAGCCACTGCTTATCCTTTTCCTTCTCCTACTCCTAATGCTTCTCTTTCGAATTCTCCGTCTTCTTCTTCTGCTTCTCATGTTGCTTTTGCTTCTGCTTATTCTACTATTTCTGTTTCTTCTGCTTCTGCTTCAGATCGTGCTTCTTCTGTTTCTCCTTCTGCTTCAGATTCTGCTTCTTCGGCTTTTCCTGTTTCTTCTGCTTCTGCTTCTCCTGCTTCTTCTGCTTCTCCTGCTTCTCTTTCTGCTTCTCCTTCTGCTTCTGCTTTTCTTTCTGCTTCTGGTCTTCTCCTTCTTCTGTTTGTTTTGCTTCTTCTTCTTCTTCTTCTGCTTCTTCTGATTCTACTTCTGCTTCTACTTCTTCTCCTTCTCTTTCTCCTTTTGCTTCTGCTTCTTCTGCTTCTCCTTCTGCATCTTCTTCTGCTTCTGCTTCTCCTTCTGCTGCTTCTTTTGCTTCTGCTTCTCCTTGTGCTTCTCCTTCTGCTTCTTCTGCTTCTCCTTCTGATTCTCCTTCTGCTTCTGTGTCTCCTTCTCCTTCTCGTTCTCCTGCTTTTCCTTCTGCTTCTCCTTCTGCTTCTGCTGCAACTGCTACTGCTTCTGCTTCTTCTGTTTCTTCTGCTTCTCCTTCTGCTTTTGATTCTCTTTCTGCTTCTGCTTCTCCTTCAGCTTGTCATTCTGGTTCTCCAGATTCTGCTTCTTCTGCTTCTCCTGCTTCTCCTTCTGCTTCAGGTTCTGCTTCTGCTTCTGCTTCTTCGTATTCTTCTGCTTCTGCTCCTCCTTCTTCTGCTTTTCTGCTTTTCCTACTTCTCTTTCTGCTTCCCCTTCTGCTTCTGCTTCTCCTTCTGCTTCTGCTCCTTCTCCTTCTTCTGTTTCTTCTTCTTCTGCTTCTCCTGATTCTCGTTCTGCTTCTCTTCGTCGGCTTCTCTTTCTACTTCTGCTTCTCCCGCTTCTGCTTCTTCTCTTTAGTTCTTCTCCTTCTGCTTCTGCTTTTTCTGCTTCTCCTGCTTCTCCTTCTGCATCTCCTTCTGCTTGTGCTTTTCCTTGTGCTTCTTCTTCTGCTTCTGCTTCTCCTTCTCCTTCTTCTGCTTCTCCGTCTGTTTCTGCTTCTTCTGCTTTTCCTGATTCTTTTTCTGCTTCTGCTTCTGCTTCTCCTTCTGTTTCTCCTTCTCCTTCTCGTTCTTCTGCTATTTCTTGTGCTTCTTTTTCTGCTTCTACATCTTCAGCTTCTTCTGCTACTGCTTCTGTATCTTCTGTTTCTTCTGCTTCTCCTTCTGATTTTGGTTCTCTTCCTGCTTCTGCTTCTCCTTCTGCTTTTGCAGATTCTGCTTCTTCTGCTTCTCCTGCTTCTCCTTCTGCTTCAGGTTATGCTTCTGCTTCTTCGGATTCTTATGCTTCTGCTTCTCCTGCTTCTGCTTCTTCTGCTTCCGCACCTTCTCTTTCTGCTTCTCCTTATGTTTTTGCTTCTCCTTCTGCTACTGCTTCTTCTCCTTCTTTCTGTTTCTTCTGCTTCTGCTTCTCCTGCTTCTGCTTCTCTGCTTCTCGTTCTGCTTCCCTTTCTGCTTTTCTTTCTGCT
>NW_012302949.1:0-3122 GCF_000151885.1 Dipodomys ordii | reverse complement strand
CACCCTTTGTGTCACCGCTGTGTCCCGCTGTGTCCTCGCTGTGTCCCCTGCTTTCTCCCTCTCTGTCCCCCGCTGTGTCTCACGCTTTGTCCCTGCTGTGTCCCACTGTGTCCCCCTGTGTCCGGCTGTGCCCCCACTGTGTCCCGTTGTGTCCAAAGCTGTGTACCACGCTGTGTAACGCTGTGTCCCCGCTGTATCGACGCTGTGTCCCGCTGTTTCCTCGCTGTGTTTCCCGCTGTGTCCCGCTGTGTCCCCCGCTGTGTCCCCAGCTGTGTCCTCGCTGTGTCCCCTGCTGTGTCCCGCTGTGTCCTCACTGGGTCCCCAACTGTGTCCCGCTGTGTCCCCTGCTGTGTCCCGCTGTGTCCTGCTGTGTCCTGCTCTGTCCCCGCTGTGTCCCGCTGTGTCCCGCTGTGTCCCGCTGTGTGCCTGCTGTGTCCCGCTGTGTCTGCCGCTTTGTCCCGCTGTGTCCCAATGTGTCCCCGCTGTGTCCCGTTGTTTCCCGCTGTGTCCCCGCTGTGTGCCCGCTGTGTCCCTCTGTGTACCCCGCTGTGTCCAACTGTGTACCCGCTGTGTCCCGCTGTGTCCCATCTCTGTCCTCTGCTGTTCCCCGCTGTGTCCCCCGCTGTGTCCCGCTGTGTCCCGCTGTGTCCCGCTGTGTCACACTGTGTTCCGTGTTGTCCCGCATTGTCCCCCGCTGTGACCTCACTTTGTTTCCCGATGTGTCCCGCTGTGTACCACTCTGTGACCCCGCTGTGTCCCGCTCTGTACCCGCTGTGTCCCGCTATGTTCCCGCAGTGTCCCCGCTGTGTCCCGCTGTGTCCTCGCTGTGTCCACCGATGTGTCCCGTTGTGTCCTCAGCTGTGTACCCCGCTGTGTCCCCTCTGTATCGACGCTGTGTCCTGCTGGGTCCCGCTGGGTCCTCGATGTGTTCCCCGTTGTGTCCCGCTGTGTCCCCCGCTGTGTCCCCCGCTGTGTCCCTGCTGTGTCCCTACTGTGTCCTGCTGTGTCTCCGCTGTGTCCCACTCTGTCCCCCGCTGTGTCCCGCTGTGTACCGCTGTGTCCCGCTGTGTCCTGCTGTGTCCACGCTGTGTTCCCGGCTGTGTCCCACTGTGTAACCCTCTGTGTCCCCCGCTATGTCCAGCTGTGTCCCCCGCTGTGACCCGCTGTGTCCCGCTTTGTCCCCTGCTGTGTCCCCACTGTGTGCCCCTTGTGTCCTGCTGTGTACCCTGCTGTGCCCAGCTGTGTTCCCGCTGTGTCCCGCTGTGTCCCCTCTCTGTCCCCTGCTGTCCCCCTTAGTGTCTCCCGCTGTGTCCCCTCTCTGTCCTCTGCTGTCCCCCGCTGTGTCTCCCGGTGTGTCCCGCTGTGTCCCGCTGTGTCGCCCGCTTTGTCCCGCTGGGCCCCTGCAGTGTCCCCGCTGTGTCACACTGTGTCACACTGTGCCCCGTGTTGTCCCGCTTTGGCCCCCGCTGTGACCTGGCTGTGTTTCTCGCTGTGTCCCGCTGTGTACCCTTCTGTGTCCCCCGCTGTGTCCCGCTGTGTACCCCGCTGTGTCCAGCTGGGTCTTCGCTTGGTCCCTCGCTGTCTCCTGCTTTGTCCCCTGATGTGTCCCGCTGTGTTCCCCGCTGTGACACGCTGTGTCCTGCTGTGTCCCCCACTGTGTCCCTGCTGTCTCCCCGGTGTGTCACACTGTTTCCCGCTGTGTACTGCTGTGTCTCCCGCTGAGTTCCTCTGTGTCCCGCTGTGTCCCCAATGTGTCCTCGCTGTGTCACGCTCTGTCCTGCTCTGTCCCCGCTGTGTCCTGCTTTGTCCCGCTGTGTCCCCACTGTGTGCCCGCTGTGTCCCTCTGTGTACACCGCTGTGTCCGCTGTGTCCCCTCTCTGTCCTCTGCTGTCCTCCGCTGTGTCCCCCGCTGTGTCCCCCGCTGTGACCCGCTGTGTCCCGCTGTGTCCCCCGCTGTGTCCCCACTGTGTGCCCCCTGTGTCCCACTGTGTACCCCGCTGTGTCCAGCTGTGTTCCCGCTGTGTCCACTGCTGTGTCCTGCTGTGTACCCCGCTGTGTCCCGCTATGTTCCCGCAGTGTCCCCGCTGTGTCCCGCTGTGTCCCGCTCTGTCCCTGCTGTGTCCCGCTGTGTCCCCCTGTGTCCCCCGCTGTGTCCCGCTATGTTCCCGCAGTGTCCCCGCTGTGTCCCGCTGTGTCCCACTGTGTCCCGTGGTGTCCCAGTTTGTCCTTCGCTGTGTCCCCAGGTGAGTCTCCGCTGTGTCCCGCTGTGTCCCCCACTGGGTCCCGCTGTGTCCCAACAGGGTCACCGTTGTTTCCCGCTGTGACCCGCTGTGTTCCGTGGTGTCCTGCTTTGTCCCCCGCTGTGTCCCCCGCTGAGTCCCCGCTGTGCCCCCCGCTTTGTACCGCTGTGTCCGTGCAGTGTCCCCGCTGTGTCCCGCTGTGTCACACTGTCCCGTGGTGTCCTGCTTTGTCCCCCGCTGTGTCCCCCACTGAGTCCCCTCTGTGTCGCAACTGTGTCCCGCTGTGTCCTCGCTGTGTCCCCCGCTGTCTCCCGCTTTGTCCCCCGCTGTATCCCGCACCCCACTGTACCGCTGTGTCCTCGCTGTGTCCCCCACTGTGTCCAGCTGTGTCCTCCGTGTATCCCATTCTGTGTCCCGCTGTGTCCCTCTGTGTACCCCGCTGTGTCCCGCTTTGTTCCCGCAGTGTCCTCGCTGTGTCCCGCTGTGTCCCGCTTGTCCTCGCTGTGTCCCCCGTTGTGTCCCTTTGTGTCCCCAGCTGTGTACCCCGCTGTGTCCTCCTGTGTCCCCACTGTATCGACGCTGTGTCCTGCTGGGTTCCGCTGTGTCCTCGCTGTGTTCCTCGTTGTGTCCCGCTGTGTCCCCCGCTGTGTCCCCGCTGTGTCCCTGCTGTGTCCCTGCTGTGTCGCCGCTGTGTCCCGCTGTGTCCTGCTGTGTCCTCGCTGTGTCCCACGCTGTATTCCACTGTGTCCCCCGCTGTGTCCCGCTGTGTCCCGCTGTGTCCCCGCTGTGTCCCGCTGTGTCCCCCGCTGTGTCTCGCTGTGTCCCGCTGTGTCCCTGCTGTGACCCTCTCAGTCCCCGCTGTATTGACGCTGTGTCCCGTGA
>NW_012302948.1:0-1134 GCF_000151885.1 Dipodomys ordii | reverse complement strand
ATGCCCCGAAACTGGCCATTTGCAAATGAAGAAACGAAGGCCCAGCTCGGAATCATCCCTCAGACCATCACGAAGTCAGGACTGCAGATGGGGAAACTGAGGCCCAGCTCTGAATTCCCCAGCCCACAACGAAAGTTGGGATTCCAGCTCCCAAGCCCACCACCAAATCAGGATTGCAGATGGGGAAACTGAGGCCCAGTTCTGAATCCCTCAGCCCACTGTGAAGTCAGGGCTGCAAATGGGGAAACTGAGGCCCGGCTCTGCATCCCCCCCCCACACCATCACATTAGGATTGCAGATGGGGGAAACTGAGGCCCAGCTTCCAGTTCCCCAGGGCCCCCCCACACCTGATGGGGAAACTGAGGCCCAGCTCCCCACCCCCTCTCCCTCACCCCACAGCCCAGCCCGGCCGCACAGGCCAGCCCCGACTTACGGTCCAGGCCGTTGATGTAGCGCATGGTGACCTCGCAGTGGCCCCAGACGGCGCTCACCACCGGGTACAGCTTCCGGCCCCGCAGGCCGCGGAAGGCCACGCCCAGGTAGCGGCCGTCCGCCACGAAGCTGAGCGTGCCCGCGTCCATGTCCAGCAGCACCAGCAGCGAGTCGGGCGTGGCGAAGGCCTCGCCGGGGGCCAGGCCGGCCGGGTAGGCGGCGCCGGGCCGGTGGTCGCCGTCGTGGTAGAGGCGGCCGCGGCCCAGGTCCCAGCCCCAGGACTCGGCGTCGCTGCCCACCAGCGCCGTGTAGCCCACGGCGTGCAGCGGCGCGCGCGCCGTGGCCACGCCCACCACGGCGTGCGTGCCGCGCTGCCGCGCCGGCCAGTGGATCTGCCAGGCGTGCAGGCCGCGCGCGTGCCCCACCTTGCCGCGGATGCCTTCGGAGCTCTGCGCCACCGGGTGCCGGTGGAATGTCAGCCGGTCGTTGTCCTTGATGAATTTTTTCATCGTCTGGTTCTCGGCGTTTTTGCGTGACGCAGCTGTTTGGCCGTGCTGGCGTCCCGTTATGTTCAGCAGTTGGTCTATCCTTGCGTGTCTTCTGGTCTCTGGTATTCGAAATCTAAAAGGTTTACAATCTGCTTTCTCCTATGAATATAAGAGGAGGTTCTCACGTATGATTTTACCTCTATTTTTTTTTTTT
>NW_012302947.1:0-3123 GCF_000151885.1 Dipodomys ordii | reverse complement strand
GTGGGGAAGAGCGTGGGACACAGCGAGAAACAGCGGGGACAAAGCTGGACATTAGCGGGGTACACAGAGGGACACAGCGGGGACACAGCGGGAACAGAGCAGGAGACAGCGGGTCACAGCAGGGACACAGCGGGACACAGCAGGACACAGCGGGGGACACAGCGTGACACAGCGGAGGACACACCGAGGACACAGCGGGACAGAGCTGGGGACACAGCGAGCACACAGCTGTACACAGCGCGGGAAACAGCGGGACACAACGGGGACACAGCAGTGGACACAGCGGGACACAGCGAGGGACACAGCAGGACACAGCGGGACAGAGCGGGACACAGCGAGGGACACAGGTGGGTCACAGTGGGACACAGCTGGGACACAGCGAGACTCAGCAGGGGACACAGCAGTACACAGCGGGACACAGCGGGACACAGCGGGGGACACAGCGGGACACAGAGGGGGAAACACAGGGGGACACTGCGGGACACAGCGGGGAACACAGCGAGGGCACAAAGGGACACATCGGGGGACACAGTGAGGACAAAGTGGAACACAGCGTGGGACACAACGAGGACACAATGGGACATACCGGGACACAGCGGGACACAGCAGTAGACACAGCGGTACACAGCGGGGGACACAGCGGGACACAGCGGGGGACACAGCGAGGACACAGCGGGACCCAGCGGAACACAGCGTTGATACAGCGGGGACACAGCGGGACACAGCGGGGTACACAGCTGGGGACACAACGGGACACATCGAGGGACACAGCATTGACCCAGCGGAATACAGCGTGGGAAACAGCGAGGACACAGCGGGACACAACAGGACACAGCGGGGGACACAGCGGGACACAGCGGGGGACACAGCGAGGACACAGCGGGGGACACAGCGAGGACACAGCAGGATACAGCTGGGGAAAAAGTGGGACACGGTGGGACACAGCGGGGGACACAGGGGGTCACATCGGGGCACAGCGTGGACACAGCGGGGAACAGAGAAGGACACAGCGGTGTACACAGCGGGACACAACAGGGAACCCAGCGAGGACCCAGCGGGACACAGCGGGACACAGCGTCGATACAGCGGGGACACAGCGGGACAGAGTGGGGACACAGCGGGACTCAGCGGGGACACAGCAGTACACATCGGGACACAGCGGGGACACAGCAGGGACACAGTGGGGGACACAGCAGGACACAGCGGAACACAGCGGGGGACACAGTGGGACACAGAAGGGGACACAGACCGGTGCACAGCGGGACACAGCGGGACACAGAGGGGGACACAGAGGGGTACACAGCGGGATACAGCGGGAAACACAGCGAGGACACAGCGGTGACCCAGTGGGACACAGCGTCGATACAGCGGGGACACAGCGGGACACAGCGGGGTACACAGCTGGGGACACAACGGGACACATCGGGGGACACAGTGAGGACCCAGCCGAACACAGCGTGGGACACAGGGAGGACACAGTGGGACATAGAGGGACACAGCGGGACACAGCGGGGACACAGCAGTAGACACAGCGGGACCCAGTGGGGGACACAGCGGGACACAGCGGGGACTCACTAGGGGACACAGCGAGGGACAACCTGGTTCACCACGGGACACAGTGGGACACAGCGGGGGACACAGCGGGGACACAGCGGGACACAGCGGGGGACACAGCTAGGACACAGCGGGTCACAGCGGGACACAGCGTGGCACAAAGGAGGAGACAGCGGGGGACACAGCGAGGACACAGCTGGACACAGCGGGGTACACAGCAGGACACAGCGGGTGACACAGAGGTGTACACATTGGGACACAGCGGGAAACACAACGAGGACACAGCGGGGGAAAAAGCGGGACACCAGGGGACACAGTGTGACACAGCGGGACACAGCGGGGTACACAGCTGGGGACACAACGGGAAACAGCGGGGGACACAGCGGCACACAGTGGGACACAGCAGGGACAAAGCGGGGGACATAGCGGGGGACAGAGCGGGACAAAGCGGGGACCCAGCGGGACCCAGTGGGGAAACAGCGGGGACTCAGGGGGGGACACAGAGGGACAAATGTGGTCACAGCGGGACACTGAGGGACACAGCGGGGGACACACCGGGACACAACGGGCGACACAGCGAGGACACAGCGGGACACAGCGGGGACACAGTGGGGACTCAGCGGGGGACACAGCGGGGACAAAGCGGGACACAGCGGGGAACACAGCGGAACACAGTGGGGGACAGAGAGTGGGACACAGCGAGATACAGCGGGGACAAAGCTGGACACAGCGGGTTATACAGCGGGACACAGCGGGGAAACAGCGGGGACACAGCGGGACACAGCGCGTCCCAGCAGGGACACAGTGGAACAAAGCGGGACACCGTGCGGGGCACAGCGGGACACAGCGGGGGACACAGCAAGGACACAGCGGGACACAGCGAGGGACACAGCGAGTACACAGTGGGACACAGGGGGGGAAACAGCGGGACACAACGGGACACAGCGGGGGACACACGTGGGACACAGCGGACACAGCTGGTACACAGCGGGACTCAGCGGGGGACACAGCATTACACAGCGGGACACAGAGGGACACAGCGGGACACAATGGGGGACACAGAGGAACACAGCATGGGACACAGCGAGGACACAGCGGGACACAGCGGGACACAGCGGGACACACCGGGGACACAGCAGTAGACACAGCGGGAACCACTGGGGGACACAGCGGGACACAGTAGGGACTCACCAGGGGACACAGCGGGGGACAAACTGGGACACCACGGGACACAGTGGGACACAGCGGGACACAGCGGGGACACTGCAGGGACAAAGCGGGACACAGCGGGGTACACAGCGGGACACAGCAGTGGACACAGCGGGGACACAGCGGGACACAGCGGGGGACACAGCGAGGACACAGCGGGTCACAGCGGGACACAGCATGGGACAAAGCAGGAGACAGCTGGGGACACAGCGGGACATAGTGGGGGACACAGCGAGGACCCAGCGGGACCCAGCGGGACAAAGAGTACATACAGCGGGCACACAGCGTTACACAGCGTGGTACACAGCTGTGGACACAACGAAATACAGTGGGGGCACAGCGGGACACAGCGGGACACAG
>NW_012302946.1:0-3123 GCF_000151885.1 Dipodomys ordii | reverse complement strand
ACACAGCAGGGACATAGCGGGACACAGTGGGACACAGCGGGGACACAGCCTGACACAGCGGGGACACAGAGGGACACAGCGGGACACAGCTGGACACAGCGGGACACAGCAGGACACAGCGGGGGACACAGCGGGACACAGGGGTACTCACCGGGTGACACAGCTGGAGACAAAGCGAGACACCACGGGACACTGGGGGACACAGCGGGACACAGCGGTGACACAGCGAGGACAAAGCAGGACACAGCGGGGACATAGTGGGACACAGTGGGACACAGCGGGGACACAGGGGGACACAGCCTGTCACAGCGGGGACACAGCAGGGACACAGCAGGGGACACAGCGGGGATACAACGGGACACAGAGGGACACAGTGGGACACAGCGGGACACAGCAGGACACAGCGGGGGACACAGCGGGACACAGCGGAGGCCACAGTGGGGGACACAGCGGGACACAGCGGGGAACACAGCTGGGGACACAGAGGGAGACACAGCAGGGACACAGTGCGACACAGCGGGGACACAGAAGGGACTTACTGGGTGACACAGCTGGAGACAATGCGGGACACCACGGGAAACAGCAGGACACAGCGGGGGACACAGCAGGGACACAGCGAGGACAAAGCAGGACACACGGGGCAACATCGCGGGACACCACGGGTCACAGCACCACACAGAGGGACACAGCGGGGACACAGCGAGGACAAAGCGGGACGCAGAGGGGACATAGAGGGACACAGCGTGGACACAGAGGGACACAGCAGGGACACAGCGAGGACACAGCGTTACACAGCGGAGGACACAGCGGGACAAAGCCGGACACAGCGAGGGACACAGCTGGACACAGCGGGACACAGCGGTGACACAGCGAGGGACAGTGGGGCCAAAGCTGGAGACAGCGGGGACACAGGGGGGACACAGCTGGACATTGAGGGGGACAGAGGGGGACACAGCGGGGGACACATCGGGGGACACAGATGCAAACACCGGCAAATAGCAGGACATAGCGGGACACAGCGCGACTCAGCGGGGGACACAGCTGGGACACAGTGGAGGACACAGCGTGGGACACAGCGGGGAACACAGCGGGACACAACGGGACACAGCGGGGACACAGCGAGGACAAATTGGGACAAAGCAGGAACATAGCAGGACACAGTTGGACTCAGAGGGGACACAGGGGGACACAGCAGGTGACACAGCGGGACAAAGCGGGACACAGTGGGATACAGCGGGGGACACAGCGGGACACAGAGGGGGACACAGAGGGGTACTCATTGGGACACAGCTGGGAACAGAGCGAGGACACAGCTGGGAACACAGCGAGGACCCAGCGGGACCCAGCGGGACACAGCGTCGATACAGCAGGGACACAGCGGGACACAGCGGGGTACACAGCTGGGCACACAAAAGGACACATCGGGGGACACAGCGAGGACACAGCGGGACACAGCAGGGACAAAGCAGTAGACACAGCGGGACACAGCGGGAGACACAGCGGGACACAGCAGGGGAAACAGCGGAACACAATGCGGGACACAGCGTGGGACACAGCGAGACACAGCGGAGAACAAGGTGGACACAGCGGGACTCAGCAGGGGACACAGCAGTACACAGCGGGACAAAGCGGGACACAGCGGGATACAGCGGGGGACACAGCGGGACACAGAGGGGGACACAGAGGGGTACTCATTGGGACACAGCTGGGAACACAGCGAAGACACAGCTGGGAACACAGCGAGGACACAGCGGGACCCAGCGGGACACAGCGTCGATACAGCAGGGACACAGCGGGACACAGCGGGGTACACAGCTGGGCACACAAAGGGACACATCGGGGGACACAGCGAGGACACAGCGGGACACAGCAGGGACAAAGCAGTAGACACAGCGAGGACACAGTGGGACACAGCGGTTCCCAGCAGGGACACAGCAGGACACAGTGTGACACAGCGGGGGACACAGCGGGACACAGCGGGGGACACAGCGAGGACACAGCGGGACACAGCAGGGGACACAGCGAGGACACAGCAGGATATAGCGGGGAAACAGCGGGACCCAACGCCGACACAGCAGTGGACACAGCGGGACACAGCAGGGGACACAGCGGGACAAAGGGGGACACAGCAGGATACAGCGGGGGACACAGCGGGACACAGAGGGAGACACAGAGGTGTACTCACTGGGACACAGCTGGGAACACAGCCAGGACACAGCGGGACACAGCAGGACACAGCATCGATACAGCAGGGACACGACGGGACACAGCGGGGTACAAAGCTGGGCACACAAAGGGACATATCAGGGACACAGCGAGGACACAGCGGGACACAGCAGGGACAAAGCAGGAGACACAGAGGGACACAGTGGGGGACACAGCGGGGGACACAGCGGGACACAGGTGGGACACAGCGGGGGACACAGGTGGGACACAGCGGGACACAGCGGGGAACACAGCGAGGTACACAGCTGGGGACACAACGGGACACAGCGGGGGACACAGCGAGGACATAGCGGGACACAGCAGGACACTGCAGGAACATAGCGGGACACAGCGGGGGACACAGCGGAACACAGCGGGACACAGCTGGGGACATAGCGGGGACACAGCGGGATACAGCGGGGGACACAGGGGGGACACAGCGTGACACAGCGGAACTCAGGGGGGGACAAAGCGGGAGACAGCGGGGGACACAGCGACGACACAGAGGGACACAGCGGGACACAGCGGGGACAAAGCAGTAGACACAGCAGGACACAGTGGCAGACACGGCGGGACATAGCTGGGGACACAGGGAGGACACAGCGGACCCAGTGGGACCCAGCGTCGATACAGCGTGGACACAGCGGGACACAGCGAGGTACATAGCTGGGGACACAACGGGACACAGCGGGGGACACAGCGAGGATACAGCGGGACACAGCGGGACACTGCGGGAACATAGAGGGACACAGCAGGGTACACAGCAGGACACAGCGGGACACAGCTGGGGACATAGCGGGGACACAGCGCGACACAGCGGGGGAAACAGCGAGGACATAGCGTGACACAGCAGGGACACAGTGGGGGACAAAGCGGGAGACAGCGGGGGACACAGCGAGGACACAGTAGGACACAGCG
>NW_012302945.1:0-3123 GCF_000151885.1 Dipodomys ordii | reverse complement strand
ACAGCGGGACACAGAGGGGGACAAGCGGGACACAGTGGGGGACACGGGGGGACAATGCGGGACACAGCGGGGGACACAGCGATGACAAAGCGGGACACAGTGGGGACACAGCGGGACTCAACACGGTCACAGCGGGACACAGCGGGACACCTCGGGGACACAGCAGGGGACACAGCGGGGGACACAGGGGGAACAAAGCGGGACACAGCAGGGGACACAGCGGAATACAGCGGGACACAGCGGGGACACAGTAGGGACACAGCAGGGACACAGTGGGACAGAGCAGGGGATACAGCAGGGGCCACAGAGGGACACAGCGGGACACAGCGGGACACAGCGGAACACAGCGCGGGACACAGCGAGGACACATTGGGACACAGCGGGTACACAGCGGGACTCAGCGGGGGACACAGCAGTACACAGCGGGACACAGCGGTACACAGCGGGACACAGAGGGGCACAGTGGGGACAAAGTGGGCGACACAGCGGGGAACAGAGCAGGACACAGCAGGGGACACAGCGAGGACACAGCGGGACACAGCGGGGACACAGTGGGGACACAGTGGGGGACACTAAGGGGAACAAACGGGACAACACAGAACACAGCGGGACACAGTGGGATACAGCGGGGACACTGCGTGGATACAGCGCGACACAGCGAGGGACACAGCAGGACACAGCGGGACACAGAGGGGGACAAGGCGGGACACAGCGGGGGTCAGAGCGGGGGACACAGCGAGACACAACGGGTACAAAGCGAGACACAGCAGATTACACAGCGGGCACACAGCCGGGACACAGCCGGGACACAGAGGAACACAGTGGGGAAAGAGCGTGACAAAGCGTGACACAGCGGGACACAGCGGGGTACACAGCGGGACTCACGGGGGACACAGCAGGGCACACAGTGGGACACACGGTGGACACAGCGAGGACACAGCGGGACACAGTGAGGACACAGCGGGACACAGCGGGGGAAACAGCGGGACACAATGTGGACACAGCAGTTGACACAGCGGGACACAGCGGGGGACAGAGGGGGACACAGCGGGGGACACAGGGAAGACACATTGGGACACAGCGGGGACACAGCGGGACTCAGCGGGGAACACTGCAGTACACAGCGGGACACAGCTGGACACAGAGGGGGACACAGTGGGACAGAGCGGGGGACACAGCAGGGGACACAGAGGGACTCAGCTGGACACAGCGGGGGACACAGGGGGACATAGCGGGACACAGGGGGGGATACAGCGAGGACACATTGGGACACAGCGGGGACACAGCGGGACTCAGCGGGGGACACAGCAGTACACAGCGGGACACAGCAGTGACACAGCTAGACACAGCGGGGTACACAGCGGGACACACTGGGCACACAGCGGGGACACAGCAGAGAAAGAGCGGGACACAGCGCGACACAGCGGGTCACATCGGGGTACACAGCGGGACACACGGGGAACACAGTGTGGACACAGCGGGACACAGCAGGGGACACAGCGCGGACACATTGGGACACAGCGGGACTCAGCGGGGGACACAGCAATACACAGCGGGACACAGCGGGACACAGCGGGTGACACAGAGGGGTAAACAGCGGGACACAGCGGGGAACACTGCGAGGACACAGCGGAAACAAGCGGGACACAGCGTCGATACAGCGGGGACACAGCGGGACACAGCGGGGTACACAGCTGGGGACCCAGCGGGACACAGCGGGACACAGCAGGACCCAGCGGGGACACAGTGGGACAGAGCCAGGACACAGCGGGACACAGCGGGACACTGCGGGGCACAGCGGGGGACACAGCGGGACACAGCGGGGGACACTGGGAGGACACAGCGGAACACAGCATGGGACAAAGTGAGGACACAGCGGGACACAGCGAGACACAGCAGGACACAGCGTGAAATAGCGGTGAACCTGCAGGGACACAGCGGGGGACACAGCGGGACCCAGAGGGCCACAGCGGGGGACACAGCAGGACACAGCGGGGACAAAGCGGGACACAGCGGGGGACACAGCAGGGACAAAGCATGACACAGTGGGGGACACAGCTAGGACACAGCGGGACACAGCGGTGACACAGCGGGACTCAGCTGGGGACACTGCGGGACACATCGGGACACAGCGGGGACACAGCAAGGACACAGCGGGGGACACAGCAAGACACAGCCGGACACAGCCGGGGACACAGAGGGACACAGTGAGAGACACAGCGGGGGACACAGCGGGACACAGCGGAGAACAAGGAGAGGACACAGCGGGACCCAGCGGGACCCAGCGTCGATAGAGCGGGGACACAGAGGTACACAGTGGTGACACAGGGGGATTCAGCGGGGGATACTGCGGGACACAGCGGGGGACACAGCGGGACACAGTGGGGAACACAGAGAGGACACAGCAGGACCCAGCGGGACAAAGTGTCGATACAGCGGGAGCACAGCGAGACACAGCGGGGTACACAGCTGATGACACAACGGGACACAGTGGGGGACACAGCGGGACACAGCGGGACACAGCGGGGCACAGCGGGGACAAAACGGGAGACTCAGTGGGGAACAGAGCAGGACACAGCGGGGGACACAGAGAGGACACAGTGGGGACACAGCGAGACTCAGCCAGGGACACAGCGGGGGAAAAAGCGGGACACCACGGGACACAGTGGGACACAGCGGGACACAGCGGGGTCACTGCGGGGACACAGCGGGACACAGTGGGGTACAAAGCGGGACACAGCGGGACACAGAGGGACACAGCCGGACACGGCGGGGGACACAGCCGGACACAGAGGGGTACACAGCAAGGACACAGTGGGACATAGCGGGATACAGTGGAACACAGCGGGACATAGCAGTGACACAGCATGGGACTCAGCGGGACACAGTCAGGGACACAGCGGGACACAGCGGGGGAGACAGGGAGGACTCAGTGGGACAAAGTGGGGGACATAGTGGGATACATCGAGGGACTCTGCGTCGATAGAGCGGGTATACTGCGGTGTACTTAGATGGTGACACATCGGGACATAGTGGGGGGACATATCGGGACACAACGGGACGCAGTGGGATATCAGCGTGGCTACAGTGGGGATAATCGTGATACTCATCATGGAACAGATC
>NW_012302944.1:0-3123 GCF_000151885.1 Dipodomys ordii | reverse complement strand
TGTCCCCGCTGTGTCCCGCTGTGTCCCTCTGTGTACTGCTGTGTCCCCCTGTCTGAGTCCCGCTGTGACCCCACTGTGTCCCGCTGTGTCCTCCCTGTGTCCCCCGCTGTGTCCCGATGTATCCCCTGCTGTGTCCCGCTGTGTCTACTGCTGTGTTCCTGCTGTGTCGGGCTGTGTCCCGCTGTGTCCCCTGTGTCCTCGCTGTGTCCCACGCTGTGTTCTGCTGTGTCCTCGCTGTGTCGCCTGATGTGCCCCGTTGTGTCCCCAGCTGTGTACCCCGCTGTGTCCCGCTGTGTCCCCACTGTATCGACGCTGTGTCCCGCTGGGTCCCGCTGTGTCCATACTATGTCCACCACTGTGTCCCGCTGTGTCCACCGCTGTGTCCCGCTGTGTCCTCGCTGTGTTCCCCGCTGTATCCTGCTGTGTACCGCTCTGTGTCCTCCGCTGTGTCCCGGTCTATCCCCCGCTTTGTCCCTGATGTGTCCCCGCTGTGTCCCGCTGTGTCCCTCTGTGTACTGCTGTGTCCGCCGCTGAGTCCCGTTGTGACCCCGCTGTGTCCCAATGTGTCCTCGCTGTGTCCCCCGCTGTGTCCCGCTATGACCCTCAGGGTCACCGCTGTTTCCCACTGTGTCCCACTGTGTTCCGTGTTGTCCAGCTTTATCCCCCGCTGTGTCCCCCACTGAGTCCCCGCTGTATCCCCGCTGTGTCCCGCTGTGTCCTCGCTGTGTCCCCAGCTGTCTCCCGCTCTGTACCCCACTGTGTCTCATGCTTTGTCCCTGCTGTGTCCCACTGTGTCCCACTGTGTCCCGCTGTGACCCCACTGTGTCTGGTTGTGTCCACAGCTGTGTACCACGCTGTGTAACGCTGTGTCCCCACTGTATCGACGCTGTGTCCGGCTGGTTCCCACTGTGTCCTCGCTGTGTTCCCCGCTGTGTCCCGCTGTGTCCTTGCTGTGTTCCCCGCTGTGTCCCGCTGTGTCCCCCGCTGTGTCCCGCTGTGTCCCGATATGTCCCGCTCTGTCCCTGCTGTGTCCCGCTGTGTCCTGCTGTGTCCCCGCCGTGTGCCCACTGTGTCCTGCTGTGTCCCCCGCTTTGTCCCGCTGTGTCTCGCTGTGTCCCAGCTGTGTCCAGCAGTGTCCCGCAGTGTCCCCGCTGTGTGCCCGCTGTGTCCTGCTGTGTAACGTGCTGTGTCCAGCTGTGTCCCCGCTGTGTCTCGCTGTGTCCCACGCTCTGTCTCCCACTGTGTCCCGCTGTGTACCGCTGTGTCCCCGCTGAGTCCCCTCTGTGTTGCCTCTGTGTCCCGCTGTGTCCTCGCTGTGTCCCCTGCTGTGTCCCGCTGTGTCCTCCCTGTGTCCCCCGCTGTGTCCCGCTGTGTCCAGCTGTGTCCCACGCTTTGTCCCGCTGTGTCCCCCGCTGTGTCCCGCTGTGTCCTGCTGTGTCAGGCTGTTTCCCCGCTGTGTCCCCGCTGTGTACCTCTGTGTACCATGCTTTGTCCAGCTTTGTCCCCGCTGTGTCTCGCTGTGTCCCACGCTCTGTCCCCCACTGTGTTCCGCTGTTTCCCCAACTGTGTCCCGTTGTGTCCCCTGCTGTGTCCCCCGCTGTGTCACCTGCTGTGTCCTCCCTGTGTCCCCCGCTGTGTCCCGCTGTGTCCTCCCTGTGTCCCCCGCTGTGTCCCGCTGTGTCCAGCTGTGTCCCATGCTGTGTATCCCGCTGTGTCCCGCTGTGTCCCACGCTGTGTCCCGCTGTGTCCCCCGTTGTGTCGCGCTGTGTCCCGCTGTGTCCCCCGCTTTGTCCCGCTGTGTCCCCGCAGTGTCCCCGCTGTGTCCCGCTATGTCAAACTGTGTGCCATGGTGTCCCGCTTTGTCCCCCGCTGTGTCCCCACTGAGTCCCCCGCTGTGTCCCGCTGTATCCCGCTGTGTCCTCGTTGTGTCCCCCGCTGTCTCCCGCTCTGTCCCCCGCTATGTCTCACGCTTTGTCCCCGCTGTGTCCCACTGTGTCCCGCTGTGTCCCGCTGTGCCCCCACTGTGCCCCGTTGTGTCCACAGCTGTGTACCACGCTGTGTAACGCTGTGTCCCTGCTGTATCGACGCTGTGTCCCGCTGGGTCCCGCTGTGTCCTCGCTGTGTTTCCCGCTATGTCCCGCTGTGTCCCGCACTGTGTCCTCGCTGTGTGCCCCGCTGTGTCCCGCTGTGTCCTCGATGGGTCCCCCGCTGTGTCCCGCTGTGTCCCGCTCGGTCCCTTCTGTGTCCCACTGTGTCCCGCTGTGTCCCCAGTGTGTGCCCGCTGTGTCCCGCTGTGTCCCGCTGTGCCCCCACTGTGTCCCGTTGTGTCCACAGCTGTGTACCACGTTGTGTAACCCTGTGTCCGCGCTGTATCGACGCTGTATCCCGCTGTGTCCCGCTGTGTCCCCTCTCTGTCTCCGATGTCCCCTGCTGTATTCCCGCTGTGTCCCGCTGTGTCCCCCGCTGTGTCCCGCTGTGTCCCGCTGTGTCCCGCTCGGTCCCTGCTTTGTCCCGCTGTGTGCCCGCTGTGTGCCCGCTGTCCCCCGCTGTGTCCCCTGCTGTGTCCCGCTGTGTCCCCCGCTTTGTCCCACTATGTCCCCCAAATGATCCCGCTGTGTCCCGCTGTGTAACACTGTGTCCCTTGGTGTCCCGCTTTGTCCCCCGCTGTGTCCCTCGCTGAGTCCCCTCTTTGTCGCCGCTGTGTCCGCTGTATCCTCGCTATGTCCCCCGCTGTCTCCCGCTTTGTCCCACGCTGTGTCTCGTTGTGTCCCGCTGTGTCATCCCTATGTCTCACACTGTATCTTGCTTTGTCCCCACTGTGTCCCAATATGTGTCCCGCTGTGTCCCGATGTGTACCCAGCTGTGTCCCGCTATGTTTCCGCATTGTACCCGCCCTGTCCCGCTGTGTCCCGCTGTGTCCTCGCTGTGTCCCCCGCTGTGTCCCGTTGTGTCCCCAGCTTTGTACACCACTGTGTCCCACTGTGGCTCCACTGTATCCACGCTGTGTCCCGCTGGGTCCCCATTGTGTCCTCCCTGTGTTCTCCCCTGTGTCCCGCTGTGACCCCCGCAGTGACCCACTGTATCTACTGCTATGTACCGCTATGATCCGCTGTGTCCTTGCTG
>NW_012302943.1:0-3123 GCF_000151885.1 Dipodomys ordii | reverse complement strand
GATGCAGACGGAGAAGCATGAGAAGCAGAAGAAGCAGAAGCAGAAGGAGAAGCAGAAGCAGAAGGAGAAGCAGAAATAGGAGAAGGGGAAGGAAGAGCAGCAAAAGCAATAGGAGAAGCAGAAGGAGAAGCAGAAGCAGAATGAGTAGCAGAAAGAGAAGCAGTAGAAGCAGAAGAAGCAGGAAAAGCAGAAACAGAAGAAAGAGAAGAAGAAGAAGAAGAAGAAGAAGAAGAAGAAGAAGAAGAAGAAGAAGAAGAAGAAGAAGAAGAAGAAGAAGAAGAAGAAGAAGAAGAAGAAGAAGAAGGAGAAGAAGAAGAAGAAGAAGAAGAAGGAGAAGCATAAGGAGAAGCAGTAGAAGCAGAAGAAGCAGAAGCAGGAGAAGCAGAATCAGAAGAAAAAGAATAAGCAAAAGAAGCAGAAGCAATGGGAGAAGCAGAAGAAGGAGAAGGAGCAGCAGAAGGAGAAACAGAAGCAGAAGAAGCAGGAGAAGCAGAAGCAGAAGAAACAGAAGAAGGAGAAGAGCAGAAGCAGAAGCAGAAGTAGAAGCAGAAGCAGAAGGAGAAGGAGAAAGAGTAGCAGGAGAAGCAGAAGAAGCTGAAGCAGGAGAAGCAGAAGGAGAATAAGCAGAAAAAGCAGAAGCAGAACCTGAACCAGAAGGAGAAGCAGGAGAAGCAGAAGCAGAAGAAGCAGGAGAAGCAGAAGCAGAAGAAGGAGAAGAGCAGAAGCAGAAGGAGAAGCAGCAGGAGAAGCAGAAGCAGAAGAAGGAGAAGGAGAAAGAGAAGGATTTGGAGTAGAAGAAAGAGAAGGATAAGCAGAAGTAGAAAGAGAAGGAGAAGGAGAAGCAGGAGAAGCAGAAGCAGGAGAAGCAGAAGCAGAATGAAAAGCAGAAGAAGGAGAAATTGAAACAGAAGAAGATGCAGAAGGAGAAGCAGAAGCAGAAGGAGAAGCAGAAGAAGGAGGAGAAGGAGAAGCAGAAGGATAATCATAAAGAGAAACAGAAGGAGAAGAAGAAGCAGAAGCGGGAGAAGCAGAAGGAGAAGAAGTAGAAGAAGGAGAAGAAGCAGAAGCAGAAGGAGAAGCATTAACAGAAGGAGTTGCAGAAATAGACGCAGAAGAAGCCGAAGAAGTAGAAGAAGAACCTGAAGCAGAAGGAGAAGCAGAAGAAGCAGAATCTGGAGAAGAAGAAGGAGAACCAGAAGGAGAAGCAGAAGCAGAAAGAGAAGCAAAAGCAGAAGGAGAAGCAGAAGGAGAAGTAGAAGAAGGAGCAGGAGAAAAAAAAGCAGCAGGAGAAGCAGATAGAGCAGCAGAAGGAGAAGCAGGAGATGCAGAAACAGGAGAAGCAGAAGCAGAAGAAACAGGAGAAGGACAAGACGCAGAAGCAGAGGGAGAAGCAGAAACAGAAGGAGAAGCAGAAAGAGAAGTAGGGGAAACAGAAGAAGCAGAAGCAGGAGAAGCAGAAGCATAAGAATCCGAAGAAGCATCCGAAGAAGCAGAAGCAGAACTGAAGCAGAAGGAGAAGCAGATGAAGCAGAAGAAGCAGAATCTGGGGAAGCAGAATGAGAAGCAGTAGGAGAAGCAGAAGCAGAAAGAGAATCAAAAGCAGAAGGAGAAGCAGAAGAAACAGAAGAAGTAGAAGCCGTAGCAGTTGTAGCAGAAGCAGAACGAGAAGCAGAAAGAAAAGCAGAAGAACAAGAAGGAGAAGAAGAAACAGAAGGAGAAGCAGAAAGAGAAGCAGGTAAAGCAGCAGAAGAAGAAGCAGAAGGAGAATCAGAAGGAGAAGCAGAAGAAGGAGAAGGAGAAGCAGAAGAAGATGCAGAAGGAGAAGCAGGAGAAACAGAAGAAGCAGAAGCAGAAGGAGAAGAAGGACAAACAGAAGAAGCAGAAGCAAAAGGAGAAGCAAAAGAAGGAGAAGGAGAAGGAGAAGCAGAAGCAGAAGAAGAAGCATAAGGACAAGCACAAGCAGGGGATGCAGAAGGAAGAGCAGGAGAAGCAGAAGAATCAGAACCTGAAGGAGAAGCAGAAGTAGGAGGAGGAGAAGGAGGAGAAGCAGAAGGAGAAGCAGAAGCGGAATGAGAAGGAGAAAGAGAAGCAGGAGAAGCACAAGAAGCAGAAGCAGGAGAAGCCGAAAGAGAAGAAGCAGAAACAGAAGCAGAACTATAAGCAGAAGCAGAAGGAGAAGCAGCAGAACAAGTAGAACCAGAAATTCAGGCAGGAGAAACAGAAGAAGCAGAAGCAGAAGCAGAAGGAAAAGCAAAAAGAGAAGCAGAAGAAGAAGTAGAAGAAGCAGCAGAAGGAGAAGCAGCAGAAGAAGCAGAAAAAGAAGTAGGAGAAGCAGAAACAGAAAGAGAAGTAGAAGCAGAAGAAGCAGAAGCAGAAGAAGAAGCAGCAGTAGAAGCATAAGAAGCAGAAGCAGGAGAAGCAGAAGAAAAAGAAGAAGCATAAGAAGCAGAAGCAGAGGGAGACACAGAAGAAGGAGAAGGAGCAGCAGAAGGTGAAGCAGAAGGAGATTCAGAAGCAGAAAGAGAAGCAGAAAAGAAGGAGAAGAAGAAGGAGAAGTTGGAGAATCAAAAGAAGCAGAAGAAGAAGCAGAAAGAGAAGCAGAAGAAGGAGAAGGAGAAGCAGAACGAGAAGGACAAGCAGGAGAAGCAGAAGAAGCAGAAGCGGGAGAATCAGAAGAAGAAGAAGAAGAAGAAGAAACAGAAGAAGGAGAAGGAGCAGAAGGAAAAGCAGAAGCAGAAGGAGAAGCAGTAGAAGCCGAAGAAGCAGTAGCAGGAGAAGCAGAAGAAACAGAAGAAGCCCAAGAACAAGAAGGAGAACCTGAAGCAGAAGGAGAAGCAGAAGCAGGAGAAGCTGGAAAAGCAGAAGCAGAAGAAACAGAACAAGCAGAAGAAGCAGAAGCAGAACGAGAAGCAGAAGAAGAAGAAGGAGAAAGAGAAGGATTAGGAGTAGGAGGAGCAGAAGCAGAATTAGAAGCAGAAAGAGAAGCAGAAGGAGAAACAGAAGAAGCAGAAGCAGGAGAGGCAGAAGCAGAAGCAGAATGAGAAGCACAAGATTGAGAAATTGAAGAGAATGAGAATGGGACGGAGAAGCAGAAGGAGAAGTAGGAGAAGCAGAAAAAGAAGC
>NW_012302942.1:0-3123 GCF_000151885.1 Dipodomys ordii | reverse complement strand
GTGTGCCGCTGGGTCCCGCTGTGATCCTCACTGTGTTCCACGCTAGAATTACAGCTGGGTCCCCCCTGTGTGCCCCGCTGTGTCCCACTGTGTCCCGCTGTGTCCCCCGCTGTGTCCCTACGTGTCCCACGCTTTGTCCCCCTGTGTCCCCGCAATTTCCCCGCTGTGTCCCACTGTTTCCCACTGTGCTCTGTGGTGTCCCGCTTTGTCCCCCGCTGTGTCCCCCGGTGAGTCACCACTGTGTCCACGCTTTGTCCCGCTGAATCCTCCATGTGTCCCACGCTGTGTCCCATTGTGTCCGGCTGTGTCCCCCGCTGTGTCCCCCGCTGTGTCCCCACAGTGTCAGCGCTGTGTCCCGCTGAGTCCCCGCTGGGTCCTCGCTGTGTCCCCCACTGTCTCCTGCTCTGTACCCCGCTGTGTCTCAAGCTTTGTCCCTGCTGTGTCCCGCTGTGTCCCGATGTGCCCCCACTGTGTCCCGTTGTGTTCACAGCTGTGTACCACGCTGTGTAACGCTGTGAATACCGCTGTATCGACGCTGTGTACCGCTAGGTCCCGCTGTGTCCTCGCTGTGTTCACCGCTGGGTCCCGCTGGGTCCCCCCTGTGTGCCCCGCTGTGTCCCACTGTGTCCCGCTGTGTCCCCCGCTGTGTCCCCCGCTGTGTCCTCCGCTGTGTCCCCCGCTGTGTCCCTATGTGTCCCACGCTTTGTCTCCCTGTGTCCCCGTAGTTTCCCCGCTGTGTCCCGCTGTTTCCCACTGTGTTCTGTGGTGTCCCGCTTTGTCCCCCGCTGTGTCCCCCGGTGAGTCGCCACTGTGTCCCCGCTTTGTCCCGCTGAGTCCTCCATGTGTCCCCCGCTGTGTCCCGCTGTGTCCGGCTGTGTCCCCCGCTGTGTTCCCCGCTGTGTCCCCACAGTGTCAGCGCTGTGTCCCGCTGTGTCCTCGCTGTGTCCCCCGCTGTCTCCCGCTGTGTCCCCCGCTGTGTCCTGCTGTGTCCCCCGCTGTGCCCTGCAGTGTACCGCTCTGTCCCGCTGTGTCCTCGCTGTGTCCCCGCTGTGTCCCCCGCTGTCTCCAGCTCTGTCCCCTGCTGTGTCTCACGATTTGTCCCCGCTGTGTCCCACTGCGTCCCGCTGTGTCCCGCTGTGCCCCCACTGTGTCCCGTTGTGTCCACAGCTTTGTACCATGCTGTGTAACGCTGTGTCTCCGCTGTATCTACGCTGTGTCCCGCTGGGTGCCGCTGTGTCCTCGCTGTGTTCCCCGCTGTGTCCAGCTGTTTCCCCCACTGTGTCCCCCACTGTGTCCTCGCTGTGTCCCCCGCTGTGTCCCGCTGTGTCCCGCTGTGTCCTCGCTATGTCCCGCTCTGTGTCCTCGCTGTGTCCCTCGCCGTGTCCCGCTGTGTCCCGCTGTGTCCCGCTGCGTCCCCGCTGTGTCCCGCTGTGTCCCGCTTTGTCCCCCACTGTGTCCCGCAGTGACCCCGCTGTGTCCCGCTGTGTCCCACTGTGTCCCGTGGTGTCCCGCTTTGTCCCCTGCTGTGTCCCCGGCTGAGTCTCGCTGTGTCCCCACTGTGTCCTCTCTGTGTCCCCCGCTGTGTCCTGCTCTGTTCCCCACTGTGTCTCCCGTTTTGTCCCTGCTGTGCCCCACTGTGTCCCGCTGTGTCCCGCTGTGTCCCCCACTGTGTCCCGTTGTGTCAACAGCTGTGTACCCCGCTGTGTCTCGCTGTGTCCCCGCTGTATCGTCGCTGTGTCTCGCTGGGTCCTGCTGTGTCTCTCTCTGTGTTCCCCACTGTGTCCTGCTCTGTGTCCTGCTGTGTCCCCCGCTGTGTCCCTCGCTGTGTCCCCCGCTGTGTCCTTGCTGTGTTCCCGCTGGGTCCCTCTCTGTCCCGCAGTGTCCCCTGCTAGTCCCGTTGTGTCACTGCTGTGTCCCGCTGTGTCCCCGCTCTATCGATGCTGTGTCCCGCTGGGTCCCGCTGTGTCCTCTCTTTGTTCCCCTCTGTGTCCCTCTGTGTCCCCCGCTGTGTCTCTCGCTGTGTCCCGCTGTGTCCCCGGCTGTGTCCGGCTGTGTCCTGCTGTGTCCCCCGCTGTGTCCTTGCTGTGTCCCCACTGTGTCCCGCTGTGTCCCGCAGTGTCCCCAGCTGTGTCCCGCTGTGTCACCGCTGTGTCCCGCTTTGTCCTCACTGTGTCCTCCGCTGTGTCCCGCTTTGTCCCTGCTGTGTACCCTGCTGTGTCCCTCTGTGTCCCCCGCTGTGTCCTGCTGTGTCCCCTGCTGTGTCCCCACTGTGTCACGCTGTGTTTCGCTGTGTCCGGCTGTGTCCTCGCTCTGTCTCCCTCAGTGTCCAGCTGTGTCCTCCCTGTGTCCCCCGCTGTGTCCCGCTGAGTCCCCTGTTGTTTCCCGCTGTTTCCTGCTGTGTCACGCTCTGTCCCCTCTGTGTCCCTCTGTGTCCAGCTCTGTCCCTGTTGTGTGTCCGCTGTGCCCCGCTGTGTACCCTTCTGTGTCCAGCTGTGTCCCCTCTGTGTCCCGCTGTGTCCCTTCTCTGTCCCCCGCTGTCCACCGCTGTGTCTCCCGGCTGTGTCCCTCAGTGTCCCCGCTGTGTCCCGCTGTGTCCTACTGTGTCCCGTGGTGTCCCGCTTTTCCCCCTCTATGTCCTCTGCTGAGTCCCCTCTGTGTCCCCGCTGTGTCCAGCTGTGTCCTTGCTGTGTCCCCCGCTGTGTCCCGCTTTGTCCCCGCAGGTTCACCGCTGTTTCACGCTGTGTCCTGCTGTGTTCGGTGGTGTCCCGCTTTGTCCCCCGCTGTGTCCCGCTGTGTCCACTGCTGGGTCCCCGCTGGGTCCCCGCTGGGTCACACTGTGTCTCGATGTTTCCCGCTGTGTCCTCGCTATGTCCCATGCTGTGTTCCGCTGTGTCCTCCCTGTGTCCCCCGCTGTGTCCCGCTGTGCCCCCCGCTGTGCCCCCGCAATGTCCCCGCTGTGGCCCGCTGTGACCTCGCTGTGTCCCACTGAGTCCCCCACTGATACACGCTGGATCCTGCTGGATCCAGAAGAATCCCTCCACTATGACATGCTGAGTCCCCGCAAGTCACCACAGTAACCCAGCTGTGTCCACAGTGTCATGGTGGAGTCCCCATTGGTCCCCC
>NW_012302941.1:0-3123 GCF_000151885.1 Dipodomys ordii | reverse complement strand
GCTTCTTCTTCTGCTTCTGCTTCTCCTTCTCCTTCTGCTTCTTCTGCTTCTCCTTCTGATTCTCTTTCTGCTTCTCCTTATGTTTCTCCTTCTCCTTCTCGTTCTTCTGCTTTTCCTTCTGCTTCTCTTACTGCTGCAACTGCTACTGCTTCTGTTCTTCTGTTTCTTCTGCTTTTCCTTCTGCTTTTGATTCTCTTTCCGCTTCTGCTTCTCATTCTGCTTGTCCTGATACTGCTTCTTCTGCTTCTCCTGATTCTCCTTCTGCTTCAGGTTCTGCTTCTACTTCTGCTTCTTGTCCTTCTCCTGTTTCTTCTACTTCTGCTTCTCCTGTTTCTGCATCTCCTGCTTCTCCTTCTGCTGCTCTTTCTGCTTCTCCTGCTGCTTTTCCTTCTGTTGCTCCTTCTTCTGCTTCTCTTTCTGCTTCTCCTTCTGTATCTCCTTGTCCTTCTCCTTCTCGTTCTTCTGCTTTTCCTTCTGCTTCTCCTTCTGCTTCTGCATTTTCTGCTTCTTCTGCTATTGCCTCTGCTTCTTCTGTTTCTTCTGCTTCTAGTTCTGCTTTTGCTTCTTTTTCTGCTTCTGCTTCTCCTTCTGCTTCTCCAGTTTCTGCTTCTTCTGCTTCTCCTTCTGCTTTAGGTTCTGCTTCTGCTTCTTCGGCTTCTTCTGCTTCTGCTTCTCCTGCTGCTGCTTCTTCTGCTTCTCCTGCTTCTCTTTCTGCTTTTCCTTCTGTTTCTGCTTCTCCTTCTGCTTCTGCTTCTTCTCCTTCTTCTGTTTCTTCTGCTTCTGCTTCTCCTGCTTCTGCTTCTCCTGCTTCTCGTTCTGCTTCTCTTTCTGATTCTCCTTCTCCTTCTTCTGCTTCTCCTTCTGCTTCTGATTCTCCTTCTGCTTCTGCTTCAATTTCTCCTTCTGCTTCTCATTCTGCTTCTGCGTCTTCTGTTTCTTCTGCTTCTCCTACTTCTGCTTCTCCTGCTTCTCCTACTTCTCGTGCTGCTTTTCCTTCTGCGTCTCTTTCTGCTTCTGCTTATCCTTTTGCTTCTCCTACTCCTAATCCTTCTCTCTCGCCTTCTCCGACTTCTTTTTCTTCTGCTTCTCTTGCTGCTTCTGCTTCTGCTTATTCTACTATTACTGTTTCTTCTGCTTCTGCTTCAGATTGTGCTTCTTCTGTTTCTCCTTCTGATTCAAATTCTGCTTCTGCTTCTTCGGCTTCTCCTGTTTCTTCTGCTTCTGCTTCTCCTGCTTCTTCTGCTTCTCCTGCTTCTCTTTCTGCTTCTCCTTCTGCTTCTGCTTCTGCTCTTCTACTTCTTCTGTTTCTTTTGCTTCTGTTTCTTCTGCTTCTTCTTCTGTTTCTTCTGATTCTACTTCTGCTTCTCCTTCTTCTCCTCTTTATGCTTCTACTTCTGCTTCTTCTGATTCTCCTGCTTCTCCTTCTTGTTCTCCTTCTGTTTCTGTTTCTCTTTCTGCTTCTGCTTCTCCTTCTGCTGCTCCTTCTCCTTCTCCTTCTTCTGCTTCTCCCAATGCTTCTGCTGCTTTTGCTTATTCTTTTTCTTCTGCTTCTGCTTCTCCTGCTTCTGCTTCTTCTGCTTCTACTGCTTCTCTTTATGCTTCTCCTTCTCCTTCTCCTTCTCCTTCTTCTTCTTCTTCTTCTTCTTCTTCTTCTTCTTCTTCTTCTTCTTCTTCTTCTTCTTCTTCTTCTTCTTCTTCTTCTTCTTCTTCTTCTTCTTCTTCTTCTGCTTCTTCTTCTTCTTCTTCTTCTTCTTCTTCTTCTTCTTCTGCTTCTTCTTCTGCTTCTTCTTCTGCTTCTTCTTCTGCTTCTTCTTCTGCTTCTTCTTCTGCTTCTTCTTCTGCTTCTTCTTCTTCTGCTTCTTCTGCTTCTTCTGGTTCTTCTGCTTCTGCTTCTGCTTCTCCCGCTTCTACTTCTTCTGCTTCTCCTTCCTTTGCTCTGCTTCTGCTTCTCCTTCTTCTTCTTCTGCTTCTCTTTCTGCTTCTGCTTCTTCTGATTCTCCAACTAATCCTTCTTCTTCTCCTTCTGTTTCTGCTTCTCTTTCTGCTTCTCCATCTCCTTCTGCTTCACCTTCTGCTGCTCCTTCTCCTTCTTCTGTTTCTCCCTCTGCTTCTGATTCTTATGCTTCTTGTTCTTCTGCTTCTGCTTCTCCTGCTTCTGCTTCTTATGCTTCTACTGCTTCTTCTTCTGCTTCTGCTGCTTCTTCTGCTTGTACTTCTCTTTCTGCTTCTGCTTCTCCTGCTTGTTTTTCTGCTTCTTCTGCTGCTTCTCCTTCTGCTGCTTCTTCTACTTCTCCTTCTGCTTCTCTTTTTGCTTCAGTTTCTGCTTCTGCTTCTTCTGTTTCTCCTGCCTGAATTTCTGGTTCTACTTCTTCTGCTGCTTCTCCTTCTGCTTCTGCATCTACTTCTGCTTCTGTTTCTGCTTCTTCTGCTTCTTCTCTTTCGGCTTCTCCTGCTTCTGCATCTTGTGCTTCTCCTGCTTCTCTTTCTGCTTCTCATTCCGCTTCTGCTTCTCCTTCTGATTCTGCTTCTCCTCCTTCTCCTACTTCTGCTTCTCCTTCATCTTCTGCTTCTTCTGCTTCTCCTGCTTCTCGTTCTGCATCTCCTTCTGCTTGTGCTTGTCCTTATGCTCTTTCTTCTGCTTCTGCTTCTCCTTCTGCTTCTGCCTCTGTTTCTCCTTCTCCTTCTCGTTCTCCTGCTTTTCCTTCTGCTTCTCCTTCTGCTTTTGCTGTAACTGCTACTGCTTCTGCTTCTTCTGTTTCTTCTGCTTCTCCTTCTGCTTTTGATTCTCTTTCTGCTTCTGCTTCTCCTTCAGCTTGTCATTCTGCTTTTCCAGATTCTGCTTCTTCTGCTTCTCCTGCTTCTCCTTCTGCTTCAGGTTCTGCTTCTGCTTCTTCGTATTCTTCTGTTTCTGCTTCTCCTGCTTCTGCTTTTCTGCTTTTCCTGCTTCTCTTTCTGCTTCCCCTTCTGCTTCTGCTTCTCCTTCTGCTTCTGCTCCTTCTCCTTCTTCTGTTTCTACTTCTTCTGCTTCTCCCGCTTCTGCTTCTTCTGCTTCTCCTGCTTCTCGTTCTGCTTCTCTTCGACGGCTTCTCTTTCTACTTCTGCTTCTCCCGCTTCTGCTTCTTC
>NW_012302940.1:0-3123 GCF_000151885.1 Dipodomys ordii | reverse complement strand
GACACAGCAGGACATAGCAGGGAAACAGCGGGTCATAACGGGGACACAGCAGTGGACACAGCGGGACACAGCGGGACACAGCAGTGGACACAGCGGGGGACACAGCGGGACACAGCCAGACACAGCGGGAGAAACGGCGGGACACAATGGGGACACAGCAGGGACACAGCGGGACACAGTGGGGGACACAGCGGGACACAGCGGGACACAGCGGGACACAGGGGGACAGAGCTGGCGACAGAGCGGGACACAGCGGGGACACAGCGGGGACACAGCGGGACACAGCAGGGACACAGCGGGACACAGCGGGACACAGCGGTCACAGCGGGGGACACAGCGAGGACACAGCGGGACACAGCGGGGGACACAGCGGGACAAAGCGGGGGACACAGCAGTACAAAGCGGGACACAGCGGGACACAGCGGGAGACACAGCAGGACACAGAGGGGGACGCAGAGGTGTACACAGCGGGACACAGCGGGGAACACAGCAAGGACACAGTGGGGACACAGCGGGACACAGCGGGTTACACAGCTGGGGACACAAAGGGACACACCGGGGGACATAGCGAGGACACAGCCGAACACAGCGTGGGACACAGCGAAGATACAGCGGGACACAGCGGGACACAGCAGAACACAGCGGGACACAGCAGGGACACAGCAGGGACACAGCAGTAGACACAGCGGGACAAGCGGGGGACCCAGCGGGACACAGCGGGACACAGCGGGGGACACAGCAGTTCATAGCGGGACACAGAAGGGGACACAGCTTGACACAGAAGGGGACACAGAGGGGTACACAGCAAGACACAGCGGAAAACACAGCGAGGACACAGCGGGACACTGCGGGACACAGCGTCGATACAGCGGGGACACAGCGGGACACAGCGGGGACAAAGAGGGGGACATAGCGGGGGACAGAGCAGGACACAGCGGGGACACAGCGGGACCCAGCGGGGAAACAGCGGGGACTCAGGGGGGGACACAGAGAGACAAAGGTGGTCACAGCGGGACACAGCGGCAACACAGAATGGACACAATGGCAGACACAGCTGTACACAGTGAGACAGAGCAGGGACAAAGCGGGACACAGCGGGGGAAACAGCGGGGACACAGCGCGGGACACAGCGGGGGACACAGCGGGGAAACAGTGGGACACAGCGGGGAACACAGCGAGGACCCAGCGGGACCCAGCAGGACACAGAGCCTATACAGCGGGGGACACAGCAGGACACAGAGGGCCACAGCGGAGGACAGAGCGGAACACAGCGAGGGACACAGGGAGGACAAAGCGGGACACAGCGGGGACACAGCGGGACATAGCGGGGGACAGAGCGGGACACAGCAGGGGACACAGGGAGGACACAGCGGGGACACAGCGGGGACACAGCGGGGGACACAGCGGGACACAGCGCGGGACACAGCAGGGGACACAGCAGGACACAGTGGGGGACAGTGCAAGGGACACAGTATAACACACCAGGGACACAGCTGGACTCAGCAGGACACAGCGGGACACAAGGAGAACACAGATGGACACAGCGGGACACAGCAGGGGACACAGCGGGACACAGCGGAGGACGGCGGGGACAGAGCGGGACACAGCAGGACACAGAGGGGACACACCGGGACACAACGGGGGACACAGCGAGGGCACAGCGGGACACAGCGGGGGACAGCTGGGGACACAGCTGGACACAGCTGAGACACAGCAGTGGACACGGCGTGAAACATTGGGGGACACTGCGGGGGACACAGCGGGACACAGCGTGTCTCACATGGGACACAGGGGGGACACAGCGAGACACAGCGGGGGACACAGCGAGGACACAGCGGGACTCAGCGCGACACAGCGGGGACACTGCGGGGACAAACCGGAACAAAGCGGTGGACACAACGGGACACAGCGGGACACAGCGGGGGCCACAGCCGGATACAGCGGGGGACAGAGAGGTGGACACAGCGGGACACAGCGGGGACACAGCTGGACACAGCGGGGTACACAGCAGGAGACAATGGCCACACAACGGGGACACAGCGGGAGACAGCTGGACACAGTGAGGACAGAGCGCGAAACAGCATGACACAGTGGGACAAAGAGAGGGCCACAGCGGGACACATCGGAGGACAAAGCTAGGATACAGGGGGACACAGCGGGGGACACAGCGGGGAACACAGCGAGGACACAACGAGGACAGAGTGGGACCCAACGGGACACAGAGTCGATACAACGGGGATACAGCGGGACACAGCGGGGTACACAGCTGGGGACACAACGGGACACAGTGGGGGAGACAGCGGGACACATCAGGACACAGCGGGACACATCAGGCACAGCGGGACACAGCAGGGACAAAGCGTGAGACACAGGGGGGACAGAGCGGGAGACAGCGGGACACAGCGGGGGATACAGGGGGGACACAGCGGGACACATCAGGACACAGCGGGGACAAAGCAGGGACACAGCTGGGAACACAGCGGGACACAGCAGGGGACACAGAGGGACACAGCGGGGGCCAGAGAGGGGGGACACTGCAGGACAAAGAGGGGAACACAGCCAGGACACAGTGGGACCCAGCGGGACACAGCATCAATACAGCGGGGACACAACGAGACACAGTGGGGACAAAGCGGGGGAAACAGCGAGGGACAGAGCGGGACACAGCGTGGAACATAGAGAGGACACAGTGGGACACAGCGGGGACAGAGCAAGAAACAGCGGAACACAGCAGGTACACGGCGGGGATACAGCAGGACACAGCATTGGGCAAGGCGGGACACAGCGGGACAAAGCGGGGGGCACAGCGGGACACAGTGGGGGACAGTGCAAGGGACACAGCGGAACACAGCAGGGACACAGCTGGACACAGCGGGACACAGCGGGACACAGCAGGAACACAGCTGGACACAGCGGGACAGCAGGGGACACAGCGGGAAACAGCGGGGGACACAGTGTGGGACACAGCGGGGGACACAGCGGGACAAAGCGGGGGATACAGCGGGACACAGCATGACACAGCGGGGTCACAGCAGTGGACAGAGCGGGACAGAGCGGGACACAACGTGGGACACAGCGGGATACATAGGGGACACAGCCTGGACACAACGGGGACACAGAGGG
>NW_012302939.1:0-3123 GCF_000151885.1 Dipodomys ordii | reverse complement strand
AGGAGAAGGAGAAACTGACGGAGAAGCTGAAGGAGAAGCAGAAAGAGAAGCGGTAAAGCAGCAGAAGAAGAAGCAGAAGGAGAATCAGAAGGGGAAGCAGAAGAAGGAGAAGGAGAAGCAGAAGCAGAAGAAGATGCAGAAGGAGAAGCAGGAGAAGCAGAAGCAGAAGGAGAATCAGGAAAAGCAGAAGAGCAGAAGCAAAAGGAGAAGCAAAAAAGGAGAAGCAGAAGCAGAAGAAGAAGCATAAGGACAAGCACAAGCAGAAGGAGATGCAGAAGGAGAAGCAGGAGAAGCAGAAGAAGCAGAAGATGAAGGAGCAGCAGAAGTAGGAGAAGGAGAAGGAGGAGAAGCAGAAGCAGAAGGAGAAGCAGAAGCGGAATGAGAAGCAGAAAGAGAAGCAGGAGAAGCACAAGAAGCAGAAGCAGGAGAAGCCGAAAGAGAAGAAGCAGGAACAGAAGCATAAGTAGAAGGAGAAGCAGCAGAAGAAGTAGAACCAGAAATTCAGGCAGGAGAATCAGAAGAAGCAGAAGCAGAAAGAGAATCAAAAAGAGAAGCAGAAGGAGAAGTAGAAGAAGCAGCAGAAGGAGAAGCAGCAGAAGAAGCAGAAAAACAAGCAGGAGAAGCAGAAGCAGAAAGAGAAGTAGAAGCAGAAGAAGCAGAAGCAGAAGAAGAAGCAGTAGAATCATAAGAAGCAGAAGCAGGAGAAGCAGAAGCAGAAGAACAAGAAGAAGCATAAGAAGCAGAAGCAGAAGCAAAGGGAGAAAGAGAAGGAGGAGAAGGAGCAGCAGAAGGTGAAGCAGAAGGAGATGGAGAAGCAGAAAGAGAAGCAGAAACAGAAGGAGACGAAGAAGGATTAGTTGGAGAATCAGAAGAAGCAGAAGCAGAAAGAGAAGCAGAACCAGAAGGAGAAGCAGAAGGAGGAGAAGGAGAAGGAGAAGCCGAAAGAGAAGCAGAAAGAGAAGCAGAACGAGAAGCAGGAGAAGCAGAAGCAGGAGAACAAGAAGCAGAAGAAACAGAAGAAGGAGAAGAAGCAGAAGCAGAAGGAGTAGCAGAAACAGAAGGAAAAGCAGAAAGGGAAGCAGGAGAAGCAGAAGAAGCAGCAGCAGGAGAAGCAGAACCATAAGAATTCGAAGAAGCAGAAGCAGAACCTAAAGCAGAAGGAGAAGCAGAAGAAGCAGAATCTGGAGAAGAAGGAGAACCAGAAGGAGAAGCAGAAGCAGAAAGAGAAGCAAAAGCAGTAGGAGAAGCACAAGGAGAAGCAGAAGAAACAGAAGAAGCAGATGCAGTAGCAGAAGAAGCAGAAGATGCAGAAGCAGAAGGAGAAGCAGAAGGAAAAGCAGAAGAACGAGAAGAAGGAGAAACAGAAGGAGAAGCAGAAAGAGAAGCAGAAGAAGGAGCAGGAGACGGAAAAGCAGCCGGAGAAGCAGAAAGAACAACAGAAGGACAAGGAGGAGATGCAGAAACAGGAGAAGCAGAAGTAGAAGAATCAGGAGAAGGACAAGAAGCAGAAGCAGAAGGAGAAGCAGAAACAGAAGGAGAAGCAGAAACAGAAGGAGGGGAAGCAGAAGAAGCAGAAGCAGGAGAAGCAGAAGCATAAGAATCCGAAGAAGCAGAAGCAGAACCTGAAGCAGAAGGAGAAGCAGAAGAAGCAGAATCTGGAGAAGCAGAATGAGAAGCTGATGGAGAAGCAGAAGCAGAAAGAGAATCAAAAGCAGAAGGAGAAGCAGAAGAAACAGAAGAAATAGAAGCAGTAGCAGTTGTAGCTGAAGCAGAAGGAGAAGCCGAAGGTAAAGCAGAAGAACAAGAAGGAGAAGGAGAAACAGAAGGAGAAGCAGAAGGAGAAGCAGAAAGAGAAGCAGGTAAAGCAGAAGAAGAAGAAGAAGAAGGAGAATCAGAAGGAGAAGCAGAATGATTGGAGAAGGAGAAGCAGAAGCAGAAGAAGATGCAGAAGGAGAAGTAGGAGAAGCAGAAGAAGCTGAAGCTGAAGGAGAAGCAGAAGTAGGAGAAGGAGAAGGAGGAGAAGCAGAAGCAGAAGGAGAAGCAAAAGCGGAATTAGAAGCAGAAAGAAAAGCAGGAGAAGCACAAGAAGTAGAAGCAGGAGAAGCCGAAAGAGAAGAAGCAGAATAAGCAGAAACAGAAGCAGAAGTAGAAGCAGAAGGAGAAGCAGCAGAACATGTAGAACCAGAAATTCAGGCAGGAGAAACAGAAGAAGCAGAAGCAGAAAGAGAAGCAAAAAGAGAAGCAGAAGGAGAAGTAGAAGAAGCAGCAGAAGGAGAAGCAGCAGAAGAAGCAGAAAAACAAGCAGGAGAAGCAGAAGCAGAAAGAGAAGTAGAAGCAGAAGAAGCAGAAGAAGCAGAAGCAGAAGTAGAAGCAGTAGAAGCATAAGAAGCAGAAGCAGGAGAAGCAGAAGCAGAAGAACAAGAAGAAGCATAAGAAGCAGAAGCAGAAGCAGAGGGAGAAACAGAAGAAGGAGAAGGAGCAGCAGAAGGTGAAGCAGAAGGAGATGGAGAAGCAGAAAGAGAAGCAGAAACAGAAGGAGAAGAAGAAGGATTAGTTGGAGAATCAGAAGAAGCAGAAGCAGAAAGAGAAGCAGAAGAAGGAGAAGGAGAAGCAGAAGCAGAGGAAAGGAAGGAGAAGCAGAAGAAGTAGAAGCGGGAGAAGCAGAAGCAGAAGCAGAAGAAGCAGAAGAAAAAGAAGCAGAAGAAGAAGAAGCAGAAGAAGAAGAAGCAGAAGAAGAAGAAGCAGAAGCAGATGAGAAGCAGAAGAGAAGCAGTAGAAGCAGAGAACTTGATAGCAGAAGCAAAAGAAGAGAAGAGAGAGAGAGAGAGAGAGAGAGAGAGAGAGAGACGAAGAAGAGAGACGAGAGAGAGAGAGAGAGAGAGAGAGAGAGAGAGAGAGAGAGAGAGAGAGAGAGAGAGAGAGAGAGAGAGAGAGAGACGAGAGAGAGAGAGAGAGAGGGAGAGAGAGAGAGGAGAAGAGAGAGAGAGAGAGAGAGAGAGAGAGAGAGAGAGAGAGAGAGAGAGAGAGAGAGAGAGGAGAGGAGAAGAGAAGAGAAGATAAGAGAGAGAGAGATGATGATGTGGAGAGAGAGAGAGAGAGAGAGAGAGAGAGAGAGAGAGAGAG
>NW_012302938.1:0-3123 GCF_000151885.1 Dipodomys ordii | reverse complement strand
GAAGAAGAAGAAGAAGAAGAAGGAGAAGGAGAAGGAGAAGAAGAAGGAGAAGCATAAGGAGAAGCATAAGGAGAAGCAGTAGAAGCAGAAGAAGCAGAAGCAGGAGAAGCAGAAGAAAAAGAATAAGCATAAGAAGCACAATTAGAGGGAGTAGGAGAAGACGGAGAACTAGCAGCAAAAGGAGAAGCAGAAGGAGAAGCAGAAGGAGAAGAAGATGCAGAAGGAGAAGCAGGAGAAGCAGAATAAGCAGAAGCAGAAGGAGAAGCAGAAGTAGGAGAAGGAGAAGGAGAAGGAAGGGCAGCAGAAGCAATAGGAGAAGCAGAAGAAGAAGCAGAAGCAGAATGAGAAGCAGAAAGAGAAGCAGTAGAAGCAGAAGAAGCAGGAAAAGCAGAAGCAGACGAAAGAGAAGAAGAAGAAGAAGAAGAAGAAGAAGAAGAAGAAGAAGAAGAAGAAGAAGAAGAAGAAGAAGAAGAAGAAGAAGAAGAAGAAGAAGAAGAAGACGAAGAAGAAGAAGAAGAAGCAGCAGCATAAGGAGAAGCGTAAGGAGAAGCAGTAGAAGCAGAACAGGAGAAGCAGAAGCAGTAGAAAAAGAATAAGCAAAAGAAGTAGAAGCAGAAGCTCTGGGAGAAGCAGAAGAATGAGAAGGAGCAGCAGAAGGAGAAGCAGAAGCAGAAAGAGAAGCAGAAACAGAAGGAGAACAAGAAGGAGAAGCAGGAGAATCAGAAGAAGCAGAAGTAGAAGCAGAAAGAGAAGGAGAAGAAGGAGAAGCAGAAGTATCATCAGAAGAAACAGAAGTAGTAGAAAAAGAAGCATAAGAAACAGAAGAAGGAGAAGAGCAGAAGCAGAAGCAGAAGGAGAAAGAGAAGCAGGAGAAATAGAAGAAGCAGAAGCAGAAGAAACAGGAGAAGCCGAAGAAGCAGAAGCAGAATCTGAAGCAGGAGAAACAGAAGAAGCACAATCTGAAGAAGAAGCAGAAGAAACAGAAATAGTACAATAAGCAGAAGCAGAAGCAGCAGGAAAAGCAGAAGAAGAAGAAGGAGAAGGCGAAAGAGAAGGATTAGGAGTAGGAGAAGCAAAAGGATAAGCAGAAGCAGAAAGAGACGCAGAAGGAGAAGCAGCACGAGAAGTAGGAGAAGCAGGAGAAGCAGAAGAAGCACAATCTGGAGAAGAAGAAGGAGAACCAGAAGGAGAAGCAGAAGCAGAAAGAGAAGCAAAAGCAGAAGTATAAGCAGAAGGAGAAGCAGAAGAAACAGAAGAAGCAGAGGCAGTAGCAGAAGATGTAGAAGCAGAAGGAGAAGCACAAGGAAAAGCAGAAGAACGGGAAGGAGAAGGAGAAACAGAAGGAGAAGCAGAAAGAGAAGCAGAAGAAGGAGCAGGAGACGGAAAAGCAGCAGGAGAAGCAGAAAGAGCAGCAGAAGGAGAAGCAGGAGATACAGAAACAGGAGAAGCAGAAGTAGAAGAATCAGGAGAAGGACAAGAAGCAGAAGCAGAAGGAGAAGCAGAAACAGAAGGAGAAGCAGAAAGAGAAGGAGGGGAAGCAGAAGAAGCAGAAGCAGGAGAAGCAGAAGCATAAGAATCTGAAGAAGCAGAAGCAGAACCTGAAGCAGAAGGAGAAGCAGGAGAAGCAGAAGAAGCAGAATCTGGAGAATCAGAATGACAAGCTGAAGGAGAAGCAGAAGCAGAAAGAGAATCAAATGCAGAAGGAGAAGCAGAAGAATCAGAAGAAGTAGAAGCAGTAGCAGTTGTAGCAGAAGCAGAAGGAGAAGCCGAAAGGAAAGCAGAAGAACAAGAAGGAGAAGGAGAAACAGAAGGAGAAGCAGAAGGAGAAACAGACAGAGAAGCAGGTAAAGCAGAAGAAGAAGCAGAAGGAGAATCAGAAGGAGAAGCAGAAGAAGGAGAAGGAGAAGCAGAAGCAGAAGAAGATGCAGAAGGAGAAGCAGGAGAAGCAGAAGGAGAAGCAGGAAAAGCAGAAGAAGCAGAAGCAAAAGGAGAAGCAAAAGAAGGAGAAGCAGAAGCAGAAGAAGAAGCATAACGACAAGCACAAGCAGAAGGAGATGCAGAAGGAGAAGCAGGAGAAGCAGAAGAAGCAGAAGATGAAGGAGCAGCAGAAGTAGGAGAAGGAGAAGGAGGAGAAGCAGAAGCAGAAGGAGAAGCAGAAGCGGAATGAGAAGCAGAAAGAGAAGCAGGAGAAGCACAAGAAGCAGAAGCAGGAAAAGCCGAAAGAGAAGAAGCAGAAACAGAAGCATAAGTAGAAGGAGAAGCAGCAGAAGAAGTAGAACTCAGAAATTCAGGCAGGAGAAAAAGAAGAAGCAGAAGCAGAAAGAGAAGCAAAAAGAGAAGCAGAAGGAGAAGTAGAAGAAGCAGTAGAAGGAGAAGCAGCAGAAGAAGCAGAAAAACAAGCAGGAGAAGCAGAAGCAAAAGAGAAGTAGAAGCAGAAGAAGCAGAAGAAGAAGAAGAAGAAGCAGTAGAAGCATAAGAAGCAAAAGCAGGAGAAGCAGAAGCAGAAGAACAAAAAGAAGCATAAGAAGCAGAAGCAGAAGCAGAGGGAGAAACAGAAGAAGGAGAAGGAGCAGCAGAAGGTGAAGCAGAAGGAGATGGAGAGGCAGAAAGAGAAGCAGAAACAGAAGGAGAAGAAGAAGGATTAGTTGGAGAATCAGAAGAAGCAGAAGCACAAAGAGAAGCAGTAGAAGGAGAAGCAGAAGCAGAGGAAAGGAAGGAGAAGCAGAAGAAGCAGAAGCGGAAGAAGCCGAAAGTGAAGAAGCAGAAACAGAAGCAGAAGTAGAAGCAGAAGCAGAAGGAGAAGCAGCAGAACAAGTAGAACCAGAAATTCAGGCAGGAGAAACAGAAGAAGCAGAAGCAGAAAGAGAAGCAAAAAGAGAAGCAGAAGGAGAAGTAGAAGAAGCAGCAGAAGGAGAAGCAGCAGAAGAAGCAGAAAAACAAGCAGGAGAAGCAGAAGCAGAAAGAGAAGTAGAAGCAGAAGAAGCAGAAGAAGAAGCAGTAGAAGCATAAGAAGCAGAAGCAGAGAAGGAGAAACAGGAGAAGCAGAGCAGAGACAAGAAGAAGCATAAGAAGCAGAAGCAGAGGGAGAAACAGAGAAGAGAAGAGCAGCAGATGGTGAAGCAG
>NW_012302937.1:0-3124 GCF_000151885.1 Dipodomys ordii | reverse complement strand
AAGCTGTGTCCTCCCTGTGTCCCCCGCTGAGTCCCGCTGTGTCCCCTGCTGTGCCCCGCAGAGTCCCGCTGTGACCTCGCTGTGTCCCGCTGGGTCCCCCGCTGTGTCCCTCTGTGTCCCCCGCTGTGCCCCGCAATGTCCCGATGTGTCCCGCTCTGTCCCCCACTGTGTCCCCCGCTGAGTCCTCTATGTGTCGCCGCTGAGTCCCGCTGTGTCCTCGCTGTGTCCCCTGCTGTCTCCCGCTTTGTCCCACACTGTGTCCCACTGTGTCCCGCTGTGTCCTCGCTGTGTCCCCTGCTGTGTCCTGCTGTGTTCCCGCTGTGTCCCAAGCTGTGTCCCGCTGTGTCCCGCTGTGTGCCCCGCTGTGTCCCACTATGTTCCCGCAGTGTCCCCGCTGTGTCCCCGCTGTGTCCTCGCTGTGTTCCCCGCTGTGTCCCGCTGTGTCCCCCGCTGTGTCTCGCTGTGTCTACTGCTGTGTCCCCACTGTGTCCCGCTGTGTCTCGCTGTGTCCCGCTGTGTCCTCACTGTTTCCCACGCTGTGTTCTGCTGTGTCCTCGCTGTGTCCCCCGCTGTGTCCCGTTGTGTCCCCAGCTGTGTACCCCACTGTGTCCCGCTGTGTCCCCGCTGTATCGACGCTGTGTCCCGCTGGGTCCCGCTGTGTCCTCCCTGTGTTCCTCACTGTGTCCCTCTATGTACCCCTCTGTGACCTCGCTGTGACCCGCTGTGTCCCGCTGTGTATTGCTGTGTCCCCCGCTGTGTCCCGCTGTGTCCCCGCTGTGTCCCAATGTGTCCACGCTGTGTCCCGCGCTGGGTCCCGCTGGGTCCCCCCTGTTTCCCCCGCTGTGTCCCGCTGTGTCCGGCTGTGTCCCCCGCTGGGTCCCCCGCAGTGTCAGCGCTGTGTCCCGCTGTGTCCTCGCTGTGTCCCCCGCTGTCTCCTGCTCTGTACCACGCTGTGTCTCAAGCTTTGTCCCCGCTGTGTCCTACTGTGTCCCGCTGTGTCCCGCTGTGCCCCCACTGTGTCCCCGCTGTGTCCCAGCTGTGTACCACACTGTGTAACCGCTGTGTCCCGCTGTTTCCTGCTGTGTCCTCGCTTTGTCCCACGCTGTGTTCCGCTGTGTCCCCCGCTGTGTCCCGCTGTGTCCCGCTGTGTCCCCGCTGTGTCCCGCTGTGTCCCCCGCTGTGTCCCGCTGTGTCCCGCTTTGTCCCTGATGTGACCCTCTCTGTCCCCGCTGTATTGATGCTGTGTCCCGGTGTGTCCCGCTGTGTCCGCGCTGTGTTCCTGGCTGTGTCCCGCTGTGTACCCCTCTGTGTCCCCCGCTGTGTCCCGCTGTGTCCCTTCTCTGTCCCCTGCTGTCCCCCGCTGTGTCCCCCACTGTGTCTCGCTGTGTCGCCCACTGTGTCCCGCTGTGCCCCTGCAGTGTCCCCGCTGTGTCCCACTGTGTCACACTGTGTCCCGTGTTGTCCCGCTTCCTCGCAGTGTTTCCCGCTGTGTCCCGCTGTGTCCTCGCTGTGTTCCCCGCTGTGTCCCGCTGTGTCCCCCGTTGTGTCCACCGCTGTGTCCTCACTGTGTCCCCCGCTGTGTCCCGCTATGTCCTCGCTGGGTCCCCCACTGTGTCCCGCTGTGTCCCCCGCTGTGTTCCGCTGTGTACAACTGTGTCCCGCTCTGTCCCCGCTGTGTCCCGCTGTGTCCTGCTGTGTCCTCGCTGTGTCCCACGCTGTGTTCCGCTGTGTCCCCCGCTGTGTCCCGCTGTGTCCTGCTGTGTCCCCGCTGTGTCCCGCTGTGTCCCCCGCTGTGTCCCGCTGTGTCCCGCTGTGTCCCTGCTGTGACCCTCTCTGTCCCCGCTGTATTGACGCTGTGTCCCGGTGTGTCCCGCTGTGTCCGCGCTGTGTTTCCGGCTGTGTCCCGCTGTGTACCCCTCTGTGTCCCCTGCTGTGTCCCGCTGTGTCCCCTCTCTGTCCCCTGCTGTCCCCCGCTGTGTCCCCCGCTGTGTCTCACTGTGTCGCCCGCTTTGTCCCGCTGTGCCCCTGCAGTGTCCCCGCTGTGTCCCACTCTGTCACACTGTGTCCCGTGTTGTCCCGTTTTGTCCCCCGCTGTGACCTCGCAGTGTTTCCCGCTGTGTCCCGCTGTGTCCTCGCTGTGTTCCCCGCTGTGTCCCGCTGTGTCCCCCGTTGTGTCCACCGCTGTGTCCCGCTGTGTCCTCGCTGGGTCCCACGCTGGGTCCCGCTGTGTCCCCCGCTGTGTCCCGCTGTGTCCGACTGTGTCCCCGCTGTGTCCCGCTGTGTCCCCGCTGTGTGCCTGCTGTGTCCCGCTGTGTACACCGCTGTGTCCAGCTGTGTCCTTTTGTGTCACGCTGTTTCCCCGCTGTGTCCCTCTGTGTACCCCGCTGTGTCCAGCTTTGTCCCCGCTGTGTCTCGCTGTGTCCCACGCTCTGTCCCACACTGTGTCCCGCAGTGTCCCACGCAGTGTCCCGCTGTGTCCCCCGCTGTGTCCCACTGTGTCCCCCGCTGAGTCCCCGATATGTCACCGCTGTGTCCCGCTGTTTCCTCGCTGTGTCCCCTGCTGTCTCCCTCTCTGTCCCCCGCTGTGTCTCACGCTTTGTCCCCGCTGTGTCCCACTTTGTCCCGCTGTGTCCGGCTGTGCCCCCACTGTGTCCCGTTGTGTCCACAGTGTGTACCACGCTGTGTAACGCTGTGTGCTGGCTGTGTTCTGCTTTGGCCTCACTGTTTTCCCCGCTGTGTACCCCTCTGTTTCCCCCACTGTTTCCCGCTGTGTCCCCCGCTGTGTCCCTGCTGTGACCCCACTGTGTCCCGCTGTGTACTCCGTTGTGTCCAGCTGTATCACCGATATGTCTCGCTTTGGCCCCTCTCTGTCTCCGCTGTCCCCCGCTATGTCCCCCGCTGTGTCCCGCTGTGTCCCGCTGTGTCCCCCGCTTCGTCCCGCTGAGTCCCCTCTGTGTCGCCGCTGTGTCCCGCTGTGTCCTCGCTGTGTCCCCCGCTGTCTGCCGCTTTGTCCCCGCTGTGTCCCGCTGTGTACCCCGCTGTGTCCCACTATGTTTCCGCAGTGTCCCCGCTGTATACCGCTGTGTCCCGCTGTGACCAGCTGTGCCCGCACTGTGTCCCGTTG
>NW_012302936.1:0-3124 GCF_000151885.1 Dipodomys ordii | reverse complement strand
AGTAACAGAAGAAGCCGAAGAAGAAGAAGCAGGACCTGAAGCAGAAGAAACATAACAAGCAGAAGAAGCAGAAGCAGAAGCAGAACGAGAAGCACAAGAAGAAGAAGGAGAAGGAGAAAGAGAAGGATTAGGAGTAGGAAGAGCAGAAGGAAAATCAGAAGCAGAACGAGAAGCAGAAAGAGCAGCAGAAGGAGAAGCAGAAGGAGAAGCAGAAGAAGGAGAAGGAGAAGCAGAAGAAGCAGCAGAAGGAGAAGCAGAAGCAGAAGAAGATGCAGAAGGAGAAGCAGGAGAAGCAGAAGAAGCAAAAGCAGAAGGAGATACAGAAGCAGGAGAAGGAGAAGGAGAAGGAAGGGCAGCAGAAGCAATAGGAAAAGCAGAAGGAGAAGCAGAAGCAGAATGAGAAGCAGAAAGAGAAGCAGTAGAAGCAGAAGAAGCAGGAAAAGCAGAAGCAGACGAAAGAGAAGAAGAAGAAGAAGAAGAAGAAGAAGAAGAAGAAGAAGAAGAAGAAGAAGAAGAAGAAGAAGAAGAAGAAGAAGAAGAAGAAGAAGAAGAAGAAAAAGAAGAAGAAGAAGAAGAAGAAGAAGAAGAAGAAGAAGGAGAAGCAAAAGGAGAAGCATAAGGAGAAGCAGTATAAGCAGAAGAAGCAGAAGCAGGAGAAGCAGAAGCAAAAGAAAAAGAATAAGCAAAAGAATCAGAAGCAGAAGCAGAAAGAGGAGAAGAAGGAGAAGCAGAAGTAGTGTCAGAAGAAACAAAAGAAGAAGAAGCAGAAGAAACAGAATCAAACGAAACAGAAGAAGGAGAAGAGCAGAAGCAGAAGCAGAAGTAGAAGCAGAAGCAGAAGGAGAAGCAGAAAGAGAAGCAGGAGAAGCAGGAGAAGCAGAAGAAGCAGGAGAAGCAGAAGCAGAAGAAACAGAAGAAGGAGAAGAAGCAGAAGCAGAAAGAGAAACAGAAACAGAAGGAAAAGCAGAAAGAGAAGCAGGAGAAGCAGAAGCAGCAGCAGCAGCAGAAGCAGAAGAAGCAGAAGCCGAAGAAGCAGAAGCAGAATCTGACGCAGAAGGAGAAACAGAAGAAGCACAATCTGAAGCAGAAGCAGAAGAAACAGAAATAGTAGAATAAGCAGAAGCAGAAGCACCAGGAGAAGCAGGAAAAGCAGAAGGAGAAGGCGAAAGAGAAGGATTAGGAGTAGGAGAAGCAAAAGGATAAGCAGAAGCAGAAAGAGACGCAGAAGGAGAAGCAGCACGAGAAGTAGGAGAAGCAGGAGAAGCAGAAGAAACAGAAGACGCATAAGCAGAATGAGAATCAGAAGGAGAAATTGAAGCAGAAGGAGAAGCAGAAGCAGAAGCAGAAGCAGAAGGAGAAGCAGAAGAAGGAGAAGGAGAAGCAGAAAAAGAAGCAGAACGAGAAGCAGGAGAAGCAGAAGCAGGAGAAGCAGAAACAGAAAAAACAGAAGAAGGAGAAGAAGCAGAAGGAGAAGCAGAAACAGATGGAAAAGCAGAAAGAGAAGCAGGAGAAGCAGAAGAAGCAGCAGAAGGAGAAGCAGAAGAAGCAGAATCTGGAGAAGCAGAAGGAGAAGCAGAAGCAGAAAGAGAAGCAAAAGCAGAAGGAGAGCAGGAGGAGAAGCAGAAGAAACAGAAGAAGCAGAGGCAGTAGCAGAAGAAGCAGAAGATGCAGAAGCAGGAGGAGAAGCAGAAGGAAAAGCAGAAGAATGAGAAGGAGAAGGAGAAACAGAAGGAGAAGCAGAAAGAGAAGCAGAAGAAGGAGCAGGGGAAGGAAAAGCAGCAGGAGAAGCAGAAAGAGCAGCAGAAGGAGAAGCAGGAGATGCAGAAACAGGAGAAGCAGAAGCAGAAGAAACAGGAGAAGGACAAGAAGCAGAAGCAGAAGGAGAATCAGAAACAGAAGGAGAAGCAGAAAGAGAAGGAGGGGAAGCAGAAGAAGCAGAAGCAGGAGAAGCAGAAGCATAAGAATCCGAAGAAGCAGAAGCAGAACCTGAAGCAGAAGGAGAAGCAGGAGAAGCAGAAGAAGCAGAATCTGGAGAAACAGAATGAGAAGCTGAAGGAGAAGCAGAAGCAGAAAGAGAATCAAAAGCAGCAAGAGAAGCAGAAGAAACAGAAGAAGTAGAAGCAGTAGCCGTTGAAGCAGAAGCAGAAGCAGAAGCAGTGAAAAGCAGAAGAACAAGAAGGAGAAGGAGAAACAGAAGGAGAAGCAAAAGGAGAAGCAGAAAGAGAAGCAGTTAAAGCAGAAGAAGAAGCAGCAGAAGGAGAATCAGAAGGAGAAGCAGAAGAAGGAGAAGGAGAAGCAGAAGCAGAAGAAGATGCAGAAGGAGAAGCAGGAGAAGCAGAAGAAGCAGAAGCAGAAGGAGAAGCAGGAAAAGCAGAAGCAAAAGGAGAAGCAAAAGAAGGAGAAGCAGAAGCAGAAGAAGAAGCATAAGGACAAGCACAAGCAGAAGGAGATGCAGAAGGAGAAGCAGGAGAAGCAGAAGAAGCAGAAGCTGAAGGAGAAGCAGAAGTAGGAGTAGGAGGATAAGCAGAAGCAGAAGGAGAAGCAGAAGAGGAATGAGAAGCAGAAAAAGAAGCAGGAGAAGCACAATAAGCAGAAGCAGGAGAAGCCGAAAGAGTAGAAGCAGAAGAAGCAGAAACAGAAGCAGAAGTAGAAGCAGAAGCAGAAGGAGAAGCAGCAGAAGAAGTAGAACAAGAAATTCAGGCAGGAGAAACAGAAGAAGCAGAAGGAGAAGCAAAAAGAGAAGCAGAAGGAGAAGTAGAAGAAGCAGCAGAAGGAGAGGCAGAAGAAGAAGCAGAAAAACAAGCAGGAGAAGCAGAAGCAGAAAGAGAATTAGAAGCAGAAGAAGAAGCGGTAGAAGCATAAGAAGCAGAAGCAGGAGAAGCAGAAGCAGAAGAAAAAGAAGAAGCATAAGAAGCAGAAGCAGAGGGAGAAACAGAAGAAGGAGAAGGAGCAGCAGAAGGTGAAGCAGAAGGAGATGCAGAAACAGAAAGAGAAGCAGAAACAGAAGGAGAAGAAGGATTAGTTGGAGAATCAGAAGAAGCCGAAGCAGAAAGAGAAGCAGAAGAAGGAGAAGGAGAAGCAGAAGCAGAGGAAAGGAAGGAGAAGCAGAAGAAGCAGAAGCGGG
>NW_012302935.1:0-3124 GCF_000151885.1 Dipodomys ordii | reverse complement strand
CACTTTGTCCCCCACTGTGTCCTCGCTGTGTCCCCCGCTGTGTCCCTCTGTGTCCCGCTGTGTCCTCGCTGTGTCCCCCTCTGTGTCCCGCTGTGTCCCCCGCCGTGTCCCGCTGTGTCCCGCTGCGGTCCCACTGTGTCCCGCTGTGTCCCGCTTTGTCCCCCGCTGTCCACCGCTGTGTCCCCCGGCTGTGTCCCGCAGTGTCCCCGCTGTGTCCCGCTGTGTCCTACTGTGTCCCGTGGTGTCCCGCTTTTTCCCCTCTATGTCTTCTGCTGAGTCCCCTCTGTGTCCCCGCTGTGTCCCGCTGTGTCCCCGCTGTGTGCCCGCTGTGTCCCACTATGTCCCCCTCTTTGTCCTGCTGTGTCCCCGCAGTGTCCCGCTGTGTCACACTGTGTCACACTGTGTCCCGTGGTGTCCCTCTTTGTCCTCCGCTGTGTCCACCACTGAGTCCCCTCTTTGTGGCCGCTGTGTCCTGCTGTGTCTTCGCTGTGTCCCCCGCTGTCTCCCGCTTTGTCCCCCGCTGTGTCCCCGCTGTGTCACGCTATGTCCTCGCTGTTTCCCCCGCTGTGTCCCGCTGTGTCCCCGCTATGTCCCCAGCTGTGTCCCGCTGTGTCCCGCTGTGTACCCCGCTGTGTCCCTCTATGTTCCCGCAGTGTCCCGCTGTGTCCCGCTGTGTCCTCGCTGTGTCCCCCGCTCTGTCCCGTTGTGTCCCCAGCTGTGTACCTCGCTGTGTCCCGCTGTGTCCACGCTGTATTGACGCTGGGTCCCACTGTGTCCCGCTGTGTCCTCCCTGTGTCCCTAGCTATGTCCCGCCGTGTCTGCCACTGTGTCTCGCTGTGTCTACTGCTTTGTCCCCGCTGTGTCCCGCTGTGTCCCGCTTTGTCCCCCACTGTGTCCCGCAGTGACCCCGCTGTGTCCCGCTGTGTCCAGCTGTGTCCCGTGGTGTCCCGCTTTGTCCCCTGCTGTGTCCCCGGCTGAGTCTCGCTGTGTCCCCACTGTGTCCTCTCTGTGTCCCCCGCTGTGTCCTGCTCTGTTCCCCAATGTGTCTCCCGTTTTGTCCCCGCTGTGCCCCGCTGTGTCCCGATGTGTCCCGCTGTGGCCCCAACTGTGTCCCGTTGTGTCAACAGTTGTGTACCCCGCTGTGTCCCTGCTGCATCGACGCTGTGTCTCGCTGGGTCCTGCTGAGTCTCTCTCTGTGTTCCCCATTGTGTCCTGCTGTGTCCCCCGCTGTGTCACTCGCTGTGTCCCCCGCTGTGTCCCGCTGTGTCCCGCTGTGTCCCCCGCTGTGTCCTTGCTGTGTCCCCGCTGGGTCCCGCTGGGTCCCGCAGTGTCCCCCGCTGAGTCCCATTGTGTCACCGCTGTGTCCCGCTGTGTCCCCGCTCTATCGATGCTGTGTCCCGCTGGGTCCCGCTGTGTCCTCTCTTTGTTCCCTGCTGTGTCCCGCTGTGTCCCCCGCTGTGTCTCTCGCTGTGTCCCGCTGTGTCCCCGGCTGTGTCCGGCTGTGTCCCGCTGTGTCCCCCGCTGTGTCCTTGCTGTGTCCCCGCTGTGTCCGGCTGTGTCCTGCAGTGTCCCCAGCTGTGTCCCGCTGTGTCACCGCTGTGTCCCGCTGTGTCCTCGCTGTGTCCCCCGCTGGGTCCCGCTTTGTCCTTGCTGTGTACCCCGCTGTGTTCCTCTGTGTCCCCGGCTGTGTCCCGCTGTGTCCCCTGCTGTGTCCCCACTGTGTCACGCTGTGTTTCGCTGTGTCCTGCTGTGTCCTCGCTCTGTCTCATTCAGTGTCCAGCTGTATCCCCCGCTGTGTCCCGCTGAGTCCCCTGCTATGTCCCGCTGTGTCACGCTCTGTCCCATCAGTGTCCCTCTGTGTCCAGCTCTGTCCCCGTTGTGTGTCCGCTCTGCCCCGCTGTGTACCCTTCTGTGTCCAGCTGTGTCCCCTCTGTGTCCCGCTGTGTCCCTTCTCTGTCCCCCGCTGTCCACCGCTGTGTCCCCCGGCTGTGTCCCGCAGTGTCCCCGCTGTGTCCCGCTGTGTCCTACTCTGTCCCGTGGTGTCCCGCTTTTTCCCCTCTATGTCCCCTGCTGAGTCCACTCTGTGTCCCTGCTGTGTCCAGCTGTGTCCTTGCTGTGTCCTCCGCGGACTCCCACTTTGTCCCATGCTGTGTCCTACTGTGTCCCACTGTGTCCCTGCTGTGTCCCCCGCTATGTCCCGCTGTGTCCCGCTGTGTCCCCCGCTGTGTCCTGCTGGGTCCCGCTGTGTTCCCGCTGTGTCCCTGCTGTGTCCGGCTGTGTCCCCCGCTGTGTCCCGCTGGGTCCCGCTGTGTCCCCCGCTGTGTACCGCTGTGTCCCCGCAGGTTCACCGCTGTTTCACGCTGTGTCCTGCTGTGTTCCGTGGTGTCCTGCTTTGTCCCCCGCTGTGTCCCGCTGTGTCCACTGCTGGGTCCCCGCTGGGTCCCGCTGTGTCTCGCTGTTTCCCGCTGTGTCCTCGCATTGTTCCATGCTGTGTTCCGTTGTGTCCTCCCTGTGTCCCCCGCTGTGTCCTGCTGTGTCCCCCGCTGTGCCCCGCAGTGTCCCGCTGTGTCCCGCTGTGTCATCTGCTGTGTCCTTGTTGTGTCCCTGCTGTGTCCCGCTGTGTCACCGCTGTGTCCCGCTGTGTCCCCGCTCTATAGACGCTGTGTCCCGCTGTGTCCCCCGCTGTGTCCCGCTGGGTCCCGCTGTGTCCCCCGCTGTGTCCCGCTGTGTCCCCGCAGGTTCACCGCTGTTTCACGCTGTGTCCTGCTGTGTTCCGTGGTGTCCCGCTTTGTCCCCCGCTGTGTCCCGCTGTGTCCACTGCTGGGTCCCCGCTGGGTCCCGCTGTGTCTCGCTGTGTCCCGCTGTGTCCTCGCTTTGTCCCATGCTGTGTTAAGATGTGTCCTCCCTGTGTCCCCCGCTGTGTCCCGCTGTGTCCCCCGCTGGGCCCCGCATTGTCCCACTGTGTCCCGCTGTGTCCCGCTGGGTCCCCTGCTGTGTCCCGCTGTGTTCCCCGCTGTGCCCCGCAGTGTCCCGATGTGTCCCGCTCTGTCCTCCACTGTGTCCCCCGCTGAGTCCTCTATGTGTCGCCGCTGTGTCCCGCTGTGTCCTCGCTGTGTCCCCTGCT
>NW_012302934.1:0-3124 GCF_000151885.1 Dipodomys ordii | reverse complement strand
GGGAAGCCGAAGAAGTTGCCGGGAGTTGGAAAATCTTACCCGGGGAAGCAGAATGATCATCTGTAGGTGAAGCCAGAGTATGCTGAAACCAGTGAAATCTGAAAAAGAAGTTTCAGGAGAAGGTCTATTAGCAGAAGCTTTTGGAGATTCTGTATTCTGATGGTTTAGCTGAATGAGTAGTTGGTAAGCTGATGAAGCAGATGAAAGGAGAAGCTGATGCATAAGAATCTGTAGAAACAAAGCAGAACTTGAAGCTGTAGGAGAAGCAGGAGAACCAGAAGAAGCAGAATCTGGAGAAGCAGAATGAGAAGCAGAAGCAGATAGAGAATCAAAAGGAGAAGTAGAAGCAGAAGAAGTAGAAGCAGTAGCAGTTTTAGTTGAAGCAGAAGGAGAAGCCGAAGGTAAAGCAGAAGAAAAAGAAAGAGAATGAGAAACAGAAGGAGAAGCAGAAGGAGAAGCAGAAAGAGAAGCATGTAAAGCAGAAGAAGAAGAAGCAGAGGGAGAATCAGAATGAGAAGCAGAAGAAGGAGAAGGAGAAGCAGAAGCAGAAGAAGATGCAGAAGGAGAAGCAGGAGAAGCAGAAGAAGCAGAAGGAGAAGCAGGAAAAGCAGAAGAAGCAGAAGCAAAAGGAGAAGCAAAATAAGGAGAAGGAGAAGCAGAAGCAGAAGAAGAAGCATAAGGACAAGCACAAGCAGAAGGAGATGCAGAAGGAGAAGCAGGAGAAGCAGAAGATGAAAGAGAAGCAGAAGTAGGAGAAGGAGAAGGAGGAGAAGTAGAAGCAGAAGGACAAGTAGAAGCGGAATGAGAAGCAGAAAGAGAAGCAGGAGAAGCACAAGAAGCAGAAGCAGGAGAAGCCGAAAGAGAAGAAGCAGAAGAAGTAGAAACAGAAGCAGAAGTAGAAGCAGAAGCAGAAGGAGAAGCAGCAGAACAAGTAGAACCAGAAATTCAGGCAGGAGAAACAGAAGAAGCAGAAGCAGAAAGAGAAGCAAAAAGAGAAGCAGAAGGAGAAGTAGAAGAAGCAGCAGAAGGAGAAGCAGCAGAAGAAGCAGAAAAACAAGCAGGAGAAGCCGAAGCAGAAAGAGAAGTAGAAGCAGAAGAAGCAGAGGCAGAAGAAGAAGCAGTAGAAGCATAAGAAGCAGAAGCAGGAGAAGCAGAAGCAGAAGAACAAGAAGAAGAATAAGAAGCAGAAGCAGAAGCAGAGGGAAAAACAGAAGGAGGAGAAGGAGCAGCAGAATGTGAAGCAGAAGGAGATGGAGAAGCAGAAAGAGAAGCAGAAACAGAAGGAGAATAAGAAGGATTAGTTGGAGAATCAGAAGAAGCAGAAGCAGAAAGAGAAGCAGAAGGAGCGGCAGAAAGGAGGGGAAGGAGAAGGAGAAGCCGAAAGAGAAGCAGAACGAGAAGCAGGAGAAGCAGAATCAGGAGAACCAGAAGCAAAAGAAACAGAAGAAGGAGAAGAAGCAGAAGCAGAAGGAGTAGCAGAAACAGAAGTAAAGCAGAAAGAGAAGCAGGAGAAGCAGCAGCAGGAGAAGCAGAAGCAGAAGAAGCCGAAGAAGCAGAAGCAGAACCTGAAGAAGAAGGAGAAGCAGGAGAAGCAGAAGAAGCAGAATCTGGAGAAGAAGAAGGAGAACCAGAAGGAGAAGCAGAAGCAGAAAGAGAAGCAAAAGCAGAAGGAGAAGCAGAAAGAGAAGCAGAAGAAACAGAAGAAGCAGAGGCAGTAGCAGAAGAAGCAGAAGATGCAGATGCAGAAGGAGAAGCACAAGGAAAAGCAGAAGAACGAGAAGGAGAAGGAGAAACAGAAGGAGAAGCAGAAAGAGAAGCAGAAGAAGGAGCAGGAGACGGAAAAGCAGCCGGAGAAGCAGAAAGAGCAGCAGAAGGAGAAGCAGGAGATGCAGAAACAGGAGAAGCAGAAGTAGAAGTATCAGGAGAAAGACAAGAAGCAGAAGCCGAAGGAGAAGCAGAAACAGAAGGAGAAGCAGAAAGAGAAGGAGGGGAAGCAGAAGAAGCAGAAGCAGGAGAAGCAGAAGCATAAGAATCCGAAGAAGTAGAAGCAGAACCTGAAGCAGAAGGAGATGCTGGAGAAGCACAAGAAGCAGAATCTGGAGAAGCAGAATGAGAAGCAGAAGCAGAAAGAGAATCAAAAGGAGAAGGAGAAGCAGAAGAAACAGAAGTAGAAGCAGTAGCAGTTGTAGTTGAAGCAGAAGGAGAAGCCGAAGGAAAAGCAGAAGAAAAAGAAGGAGAAGGAGAAACAGAAGGAGAAGCAGAAGGAGAAGCAGAAAGAGAAGCAGGTAAAGCAGAAGAAGAAGAAACAGAGGGAGAATCAGAAGGAGAAGCAGAAGAAGGAGAAGGAGATGCAGAAACAGGAGAAGCAGAAGCAGAAGAAACAGGAGAAAGACAAGAAGCAGAAGCAGAAGGAGAAGCATAATCTGAAGCAGGAGAAACAGAAGAAGCACAATCTGAAGCAGAAGCAGAAGAAACAGAAATAGTAGAATAAGCAGAAGCAGAAGCAGCAGGAGAAGCAGAAGAAGAAGACGGAGAAGGCGACGGAGAAGGATTAGGAGTAGGAGAAGCAAAAGGATAAGCAGAAGCAGAAAGAGACGCAGAAGGAAAAGCAGCAGGAGAAGTAGGAGAAGCAGAAGCAGGAGAAGCAGAAGAAACAGAAGACGCAGAAGCAGAATGAGAAGCAAAAGGAGAAGCAGAAAGAGAAGCAGGTAAAGCAGAAGAAGAAGAAGCAGAAGGAGAAGCAGAAGAAGGAGAAGGAGAAGCAGAAGCAGAAGAAGATGCAGAAGGAGAAGCAGGAGAAGCAGAAGAAGCAGAAGCAGAAAGAGAAGCAGGAAAAGCAGAAGAAGCAGAAGCAAAAGAAGGAGAAGGAGAAGCAGAACCAGAAGAAGGAACATAAGGACAAGCACAAGCAGAAGGAGATGCAGAAGGAGAAGCAGGAGAAGCAGAAGAAGCAGAAGCTGAAGGAGAAGCAGAAGTAGGAGAAGGAGAAGGAGGAGAAGCAGAAGCAGAAGGAGAAGCAGAAGCGGAATGAGAAGCAGAAAGAGAAGCAGGAGAAGCACAAGAAGCAGAAGCAGGAGAAGCCGAAAGAGAAGAAGCAGAAGAAGCACTAACAGAAGCAGAATGA
>NW_012302933.1:0-3125 GCF_000151885.1 Dipodomys ordii | reverse complement strand
CTTCTCTTTCTTCTTCTCATTCTGCTTCTGCTTCTCCTTCTTCTTCTCCTATTGCTTCTGCGGCTCTTCCTTCGCCTTCTCCTACTTCTACTTCTCCTTCGCTTCGCTTCTTCTGCTTCTCCGCTTCTCCTTATGCATCTTCTTCTGCTTCTCCTTGTGCTGCTTCTTCTGCTTGTGTTTCTCCTTCTGCTTCTCCTTCTGCTTCTTCTGCTTCTCCTTCTGATTCTCCTTCTCCTTCTGCTTCAGTTTCTCTTTCTCCTTCTTGTTCTCCTGCTTTTCCTTCTGCTTCTCCTTCTGGTGCAACTGCTACTGCTTCTGCTTCTTCTGTTTCTTCTGCTTCTCCTTCTGCTTTTGATTCTCTTTCTGCTTCTGCTTCTCCTTCAGCTTGTCATTCTGCTTCTCCAGATTCTGCTTCTTCTGCTTCTCCTGCTTCTCCTTCTGCTTCAGGTTCTGCTTCTGCTTCTTCGGATTCTTATGCTTCTGCTACTCCTGCTTCTGCTTCTTCTGCTTCCTCTCCTTATCTTTCTGCTTCTCCTTCTGTTTCTGCTTCTCCTTTTGCTTCTGCTTCTTGTCCTTCTCCTGTTTCTTCTGCTTCTGCTTCTCCTGCTTCTGCTTCTTCTGCTTTTCCTGCTTCTCTTTCTGCTTCTACTTCTGCTTCTCCTTCTGTTTCTCCTTCTCCTTCTCGTTCTTCTGCTATTCCTTCTGCTTCTATTTCTGCTTCTGCATCTTCAGCTTCTTCTGCTACTGCTTCTGCTTCTTCTCTTTCTTCTGTTTCTCCTTCTGCTTCTCCTTCTGCTTTTGCTTCTCTTTCTGCTTCTACTTCTCCTTCTGGTTCTCCTTCTTCTTCTCCAGATTCGGCTTCTTCTGCTTCTCCTGATTCTCCTTGTGCTTCAGGTTCTGCTTCTGCTTCTTCGGCTTCTTCTCCTTCTATTTCTGCTTCTCCTTCTGTTTCTACTTCTCTTTCTGCTTCTTCTTCTTATCCTTCTTCTGCTTCTGGTTCTCCTTCTTCTGCTTCTCCTGCTTCTCCTTCTGTTTCTCTTTATGCTTATCCTTCTGCTTCTCCTTCTCCTTCTCCTTCTTCTGCTTCTCCTTCTGCTTCTGCTTCTTATTCTGCATCTTCTTCTGTTTCAATTTCTCCTTCTTCTGCTTTTCATTCTGCTTCTGCTTCTCCTGCTTATGCTTCTTCTGCTTCTCCTTCTCATTCTCCTTCTCTTTCTGCTTCTGCTTATCCTTCTGTTTCTCCTACTCCTAATACTTCTCGTTCTCCTTCTCCTTCTTCTTCTTCTGCTTCTCCTGCTGCTTCTTCTTCTGCTTCTTCTGCTTTTTCTGTTTCTTCTTCTTCTGCTTCAGCTTCTGCTTCTTCTGCTTCTCCTTCTCCTTCTGCTTCTGCTTCTGCTCTTCTCCTTCTTCTGTTTCTTCTGCTTCTGCTTCTCCTGCTTCTTCTTCTTCTGCTTCTCCTACTTCTCTTTCTGCTTCTCCGTCTCATTCTCCTTCTCCTTCAATTTCTCCTTCTTGTGCTTCTCATTCTGCTTCTGCTTCTTCTTCTCCTGTTTCTGCTTCTTCTGTTTCTCCTTCTGCTTCTCTTTCTGCTTCTAATTATGCTTCTGCTCCTCCTACTCCTACTCCTTCTCTTTCTCCTTCTTCTTCTTCTGCTTCTCGTTCTGCTTCTGCTACTGCTTCTTCTGCTTGTTCGGTTTCTTCTGCTTCTGCTTTTCCAGCTTCTGCTGCTTCTGCTTCCCCTTCTGCTTCAGGTTCTCCTTCTGCTTCTTGGGCTTCTTCTGTTTCTTCTGCTTCTGCTTCTCCTGCTACTGCTTCTTCTGCTTCTCTTTCTGCTTCTCCTTCTGCTTCTGCTTCTCCTTCCGCTCCTTCTCCTTCTTCTGCTTCTCTTTCTGCTTCTGCTTCTTCTGATTCTCCAACTTCTCCTCCTCCTTCTCCTTCTATTTCTGCTTCTCTTTCTCCTTCTGCATCTCCTTCTGCTTCACCTTCTGCTTCTCCTTCTCTTTCTTCTGCTTCTCCTTCTGCTTCTGCTTCTCCTTCTGCTCCTGCTTCAATTTCCCCTTCTGCTTCTCATTCTGCTTCTGCGTCTTCTGTTTCTTCTGCTTCTCCTGCTTCTGCTTCTCCTGCTTCTCCTACTTCTCGTGCTGCTTCTCCTTCTGCGTCTCTTTCTGCTTCTGCTTATCCTTTTGCTTCTCCTACTCCTAATCCTTCTCTTTCGCCTTCTCTGTCTTCTTCTTCTGCTTCTCCTGCTTCTAATGCTTCTCCTGTTTCTCTTTCTGCTTCTCTTTCTGCCTCTGCTTCTCCTTCTGCTTCTGCTTCTGCTCTTCTCCTTCTTGTGTTTCTTTTGCTTCTGTTTCTTCTGCTTCTTCTTCTTCTGTTTCTTCTGATTCTACTTCTGCTTCTCCTTCTTCTCCTCTTTCTGCTTCTACTTCTGCTTCTTCTGATTCTCCTGCTTCTCCTTCTTGTTCTCCTTCTGTTTCTGCTCTCTTTCTGCTCCTGCTTCTCCTTCTCCTTCCACTTCTTCTGCTTCACCCACTGCTTCTGCTTCTTTTGCTTATTCTTTTTCTTCTGATTATGCTTCTCCTGCTTCTGCTTCTCCTTCTGCTTCTCCTTATGCTTCTCCTTATGCTGCTTCTTCTTCTTCTTCCTCTTCTTCTTCTTCTTCTTCTTCTTCTTCTTCTTCTTCTTCTTCTCTTTCTTCTCCTTCTGCTTTTCCTGCTTCTTCTGCTTCTACTGCTTCTCTTTCTGCTTGTCATTCTGCTTCTGCTTCTCCTTCTGCTTGTCCTATTGATTCTGATTCCCTTCCTTCTCCTTCTCCTCCTTCTGTTTCTCCTTCTGCTTCTTCTGCTTCTCCTGCTTCTCCTTCTGCATCTTCATCTGCTTCTGCTTCTTCTGCTTCTTCTTCTGCTTCTGCTTCTCCTTCATCTGCTTCTCCTTCTGATTCTCCTTCTGCTTCTCCTTCTGCTTCTCCCTCTGATTCTGCTTCTTATGATTATTCATTTTCATCTGATTCAGCTTCTCCTGCTTCTGCTTCTTCTGCTTCTACTTCTTCTCCTTATGTATCTCCTTCTCATTCTCCATCTCCTTTATCTTCTTCTTCTTCTTCTTCATCTTCTTCTTCTTCTTCA
>NW_012302932.1:0-3125 GCF_000151885.1 Dipodomys ordii | reverse complement strand
TCATGTCCTGCTTTGTCCCCACTGTGGCCCCTGTGTACCCCTCTGTGTCCCCCGCTGTGTCCCGCTGTGTCCCCGCTGTGTCACCCGCTGTGTCCCGCTGTGTCCCGCTGTGTCACCCGCTGTGTCCCGCTGTGTACCCCATTGTGTTCCTTTGTGTCCCCAGTTAGGCACCCCGCTTTGTAACTCTGTATCCCCACTGTATTGACGCTGTGTCCCGCTGTGTCCCGCTGTGTCCCGCTGTGTCCCCCACTGTGTTCATTTGTGTCCTCAGCTGTGTCCCGCTGTGTCCCACTGTTCCCCTGCTGTGTCCCCCGCAGTGTCCCGCTGTGTCCCCTGCTGTGTCCCCCGCTGTGTCCCGCTGTGTTCCCTGCTGTGTCCCCCGCTGTGTAACACTGTGTCCCTGCTCTGACCCGTGGTGTCCTCGCTGTGTCCCTCGCTGTCTCCCGCTTTGCCCACACTGTGTCCCGCTGTGTCCCGCTGTGTCCTCGATGTGTCCCACGCTGTGTCCCGCTGTGTCCCCCCTCTGTCCCCCACTGTGTGCCGCTGTGTACCTCTGTGTCCCCTGCTGTATCCCCCGCTCTGTCCCATGTGTCCCCCGCTGTGTCCCGCTGTGTCCCGCTGTGTCACGTTGTGACCCTGCTGAGTCCCGCTGTGTCCCCTCTGTGTCCCGCTTTGTCGTCCCTGTGTCCCCCGCTGTGTCCCGCTTTGTCCCCCGGTGTCCCCTGCTGTGTCCCTGCTGTGTCCCGCTGTGTTCCACAGTGTCCCGCTGTGTCCTCGCTGTGTCTCCCGCAGTGTCCCGCAGTGCCCCCGCTGTGTCCCCGGCTGTGTCCTGCTTTGTCCCCCACTGTGTCCCTCTGTGTACCTCTCTGTGTCCCCCGCTGTGTCCCGCTGTGTCGCCCGCTGTGTCCCGCTGTGTCCCGCTCTGTCCCCCGCTGTGTCCCTGCTGTGCCCCGCTGTGTCCCGCTGTGTCCCGTTGTGTACAGATGTGTTCCCCACTGTGTTCCCCGCTGTGTCCCCGCTGTGTCCCAATGTGTCCTCGCTATGACCCCCGCTTTGTCCCGCTGTGTCCCGCTGTGTCACCCGCTGTGTCCCGCTATGTCCCGCTTTGTTCCCCGCTGTGTCCCGCTGTGTCCCCCGTTGTGCCCCACTTTGTCCCGCTGTGTCCCGCTGTGTCCTGCTGTGTCCCCCGCTTTGTCCCGCTGTGTACCCACAGTGTCCCCGGTGTGTTTCGCTGTGTTCCACTGTGTCCCGTGGTGTCCCGCTTTGTCTCCCCCTGTGTCCCCTGCTGAGTCCCCTCTGTGTCCCCGCTGTGTCACGCTGTGTCCTCACTATGTCCTCCGATGTCTCCCGCTTTGTCCCACGCTGTGTCCCGCTGTGTCGCGCTGTGTCTCCCTGTGTCCCCAGCTGTGTCCCGCTGTGTCCCGCTGTGTCACCCTCTGTATCCCGCTGTGTCCCCCGCTGTGTCCCGCTGTGTCTGCCTCTGTCTCCCGCTCTGTCCCCCGCTGTGTCTCACGCTTTGTCCCCGCTGTGTCCCGGTGTGTCCCGCTGTGTCCCCCACTGTGTTCCTTTGTGTCCCCAGCTGTGTACTCTGCTGTATCCCGCTGTGTCCCCGCTCTTTCGACGCTTTGTCCCGCTGTGTCCCCTGCTGTGTTCCCACTGTGTCCCGCTGTGTCCCGCTGTGTCCCGCTGTGTCACGCTGTGACCCTGATGAGTCCCACTGTGACTCCACTGTGTCCCGCTTTGTCGTCGCTGTGTCCCCCGCTGTGTCCCGATTTGTCCCCCCGTGTCCCATGCTGTGTCCCTGCTGTGTCCCGCTGTGTTCCGCAGTGTCCCGCTGTGTCCTCGCTGTGTCTCTCGCAGTGTCCCGCAGTGTCCTCCCTGTGTCCCCGGTTGTGTCCTGCTTTGTCCCCCACTGTGTCCCCTGGTGTACCCCTCTGTGTCCACCGCTGTGTCCCGCTGTGTTGTCCGCTGTGTCCCGCTCTGTCCTGCTCTGTCCCCCGCTGTGTCCCTGCTGTGCCCCGCTGTGTCCCGCTGTGTCCCGCTGTGTACAGTTGTGTTCCCCGCTGTGTCCCCGCTGTGTCCCAATGTGTCCTCGCTGTGTCCCCCGCTGTGTCCCGCTGTGTCCCGCTGTGTCCTCGCTGTGTTCCACTCTGTGTCCCACTGTGTCACCGCTGTGTCCCCAACTGTGTCCCACTATGTCCCGCTGTGTCCCGCTGTGTCACCCGCTGTGTCCCGCTGTGTCCCCCACTGTGTCCCGCTGTGTCCCCCGCTGTGCGCCACTTTGTCCCGCTGTGTCCCGCTGTGTCCTGCTGTGTCCCCCGCTTTGTCCCGCTGTGTCCCCACAGTGTCCCCGATGTGTTTTGCTGTGTTCCACTGTGTCCCGTGGTGTCCCGCTTTGTCCCCCGCTGTGTCCCCTGCTGAGTCCCCTCTGTGTCCCCGCTGTGTCCCGCTGTGTCCTCACTGTGTCCTCCGCTGTCTCCCGATTTGTCCCACGCTGTGTCCTGCTGTGTCCCGCTGTGTCTCCCTGTGTCCCCCGCTGTGTCCCGCTGTGTCCCGCTGTGTCACCCTCTGTGTCCCGCTGTGACCCGCTGTGTCTCCGCTGTGTCTTCGCTGTGTCTGCCTCTGTCTCCCGCTCTGTCCCCCGCTGTGTCTCACGCTTTGTCCCCGCTGTGTCCCGGTGTGTCTCGCTGTGTCCCCCACTGTGTTCCTTTGTGTCCCCAGCTGTGTACCCCGCTGTGTAACGCTGTGTCCCCATTGTATTGACGCTGTGTCCCGCTGGGTCCCGCTGTGTCCTTACTCTGTTCCCCGTTGTGTCCCGCTGTGTCCCCGGCTGTGTCCCCCGCTGTGTCCCTCTGTGTCCCCCGCTATGTACCCGCTGTGACCCGATGTGTACCACGCTGTGTCCAGCTGTGTCACCGTTGTGTCCCACTGTGTTCCTAGATCTGTCCCTCTCTGTGTCGCGCTGTGTTCCCCTCTGTGTCCCGCTGTGTCTGCTGTGTCCTCGCTGTGTCCCACGCTGTGCCGCACTGTGTCACCGCTGTGTCCCCCGCTGTGTCCCGCTGTGTCCCGCTCTGTCCCAACGCTGTGTCCCGCTGTGTCCTGCTGTGTACTGCTGTGTCCCCCAC
>NW_012302931.1:0-3125 GCF_000151885.1 Dipodomys ordii | reverse complement strand
AAAAGCAGGACACCACGGGACCCAGTGTGACACAACAGAACACAGCGGGGACACTGCGGGGACACAGCGAGACAAAGCGGGGGACACAGCGGGACAAAGCGGGACACAGCAGGGGACACAGCGGGGAAAGATAGGGGACACAGCGGGGACAGAGCTGGACACAGCGGGGTACACTGCGGGACAAGGCGAGCACACAGCGGGGACACAGCGGGACACAGCGGGACACAGCGGGGACACAGCGGGACACAGCGGGACACAGAGGGAGACACACCGGGATACAACGGGGGACACACCGAGGACTCAGCGGGACACAGCGGGGGACAGTGGGGGACACAGCGGGACACAGCGGGGACACAGCAGTGGACACAGCAGGACACAGCGGGACACAGCGGGGACACAGCAATGGACAAAGTGGGACACAGCTGGGACACAGCAGTAGACACAGCGGGGGACACAGCGGGACACAGCGGGGGACACAGGGAAGACACAGCGGGACACAGCGGGGGACAAAGTAGGACACCACGGGACACAGCGGGACACAGCGGGATACAGTGGGGACACTGCGGGAACATAGCAGGACACAGCAGGGTACACAGGGGGACACAGTGGGACACAGCGTGGGACAAAGCGGGAACACAGCGGAACAAACCAGGAAACACAGCGAGGACACAGTGGGACACAGCATGGGACAAAGCGGGAGACAGCGGGAGATACAGCGAGGACACAGCGGGACACAGCGTGGACACAGAGGGGACTCAGCGGGGGACACAGCGGTGACAAAGCAGGACACACAGGACCCATTGTGACACAACGGAACACAGCGGAGACATTGCGGGGACACAGCGAGACAAACCGGAGGACAGCGGGGGACACAGCGGGACACAGCGGGGGACACAACGGGACTCAGCTGGACACAGCGGGGACAAAGAAGGGGACATAGCGGGGGACAGAGCGGGACACAGCGGTGACACACCGGAACCCAGTGGGGAAACAGCGGCGACTCAGTGGGGGACACAGAGGGACAAAGGTGGTCACAGCGGGACACAGCGGCAACACAGCAGGAACACATCGGCAGACACAGCCGGACACAGTGGGACACAGCGGGGACAAAGCGGGACACAACGGGGGACTCAGCGGGGACACAGCGCGGGACACAGAAGGGGACACAGCGGGGGACACAGTGGGACACAGTGGGGAACACAGCGAGGACCCAGCGGGACCCAGCAGGACACAGCGACGATACAGCGGGGGACACAGCGGGACACAGAGGGACACAGCGGAGGACAGAGCAGAACACAGAGAGACACACAGAGAGGACACAGCGGGACACAGCGGGGACACAGCGGGTCATAGCGGGGGACAGAGCGGGACACAGCGTGGGACACAGGGAGGACACAGCGGGACACAGCGGGGACACAGCGGGGACTCAGCGGGGGACACAGCAGGAGACAGGGGGGACAGATCGGGATACACAGTGGGCCACAGCGGAGACACAGCAGAGACATAGCAGGACAAAGCAGGACACAGCGGGACACAACGGGACACCGCGGGGGACACAGCGGGACACAGCGGTACACAGCGCGGGACACAGTGGGACACAGCAGGGACAGAGCGTGGGACACATCGGGACACAGAGGGACACAGCGGAGGACAAAGCGGGACACAGCGGGACACAGCGGGTACACAGCGGGACACAGCAGGGGACACAGGGGGACACAGCGGGGGACACAGCAGGGGAAAACAGCGGTGGACACTGCGGGACAAAGCGGGGTATACAGCGGGGGACCCAGCGGGACACAGCGGGGAACACAGCGATGACACAGCGGGACCAAGCGGGACACAGCGTCGATACAGCGAGAACATAGGGGGACACAGCGGGACACAGCGGGACACAGCAGGGACACAGCGGGACACAGCGGGACACAACGGTCACAGCGGGGGACACAGCGAGGACACAGTGGGACACAGCCTGGACACAGCGGGAACACAGCGGGACACAACGGGGACACAGCAGGGACACAGCATTGGTCACAGCGGGACACAGCGGGGGACAGAGCGGGACACAGCAATGGTCACAGCGGGACACAGGGGGGACAGAGCGGGACACAGCGGGGAACACAGCAGGGGACACAGCGGGACACAGCGGGGGACACAGCTGGACCCAGCAGGGGACACGGCGGGACACAGCGGGGGACACAGAGGGAAACAGAGGGACACAGCGAGGACAACGCGGGGGACATAACGGGGACACAGCAGGACAGAGCGGGGGACAAAGTGGTAGACAGCGGGGGACACAGCGAGGACACAGCGGGACATAGTGGGTACACAGAGGGGTCTCAGCGGGGGACAGAGCGGGGGACAAAGTAGGACACCACGGGGCACAGCAGGACACAGCGTGACACAGCGGGGAAACGGCGGGGATACAGCGGGACACAGCATTGGACAAGGCGGGACACAGCGGGACACAGCGGGGGGCACAGCAGGACACAGTGGCGGACAGTGCAGGGGACACAGCGGAATACAGCAGGGACACAGCTGGACACATTGGGACACAGCGGGACACAGCAGGGTACACAGCCGGACACAGGGGGGACACAGAGGGAGACACAGCAGGGACACTGCGGGACAAAGCGGGGTATACAGCGGGGGATCCAGCAGGATACAGCGGGAAACACAGCGAGGACACAGCGGGACCCAGCGGGACACAGCGGGGACACTGCGGGGACAAACCGGGACAAAGTGGTGGACACAACGGGACACAGCAGGACACAGCAGGGGTCACAGCCGGATACAGCGGGGGACAGAGAGGTGGACACAGCGGGACACAGCGGGGACACAGCTGGACACAGCGGTGTACACAGCAGGAGACAATGGCCACACAGCGGGGACACAGGGGGAGACAGCATGACACAGCGGGGACAGAGCGGGACACAGCATGACACAGTGGACACAGAGAGAGACACAGCGGGACACATTGGAGGACAAAGCTAGGATACAGGGGGACACAGCGTGGGACACAGTGGGGAACACAGCGAGGACACAGCGAGGACAAAGTGGGACCCAACGAGACATAGAGTCGTTACAGCGGGGATACAGCGGGACACAGCGGGGTACACAGCTGGGGA
>NW_012302930.1:0-3125 GCF_000151885.1 Dipodomys ordii | reverse complement strand
ACAGCGGGACACAGCGGGACACAGTGGGTCACAGCATGGACACAGGGGGACACAGCGGGTGACATAGCAAGACACAGCGGAGGACACAGCGAGGACACAGCGGGACAAAGCAGGGGATTCAGCGAGGACACAGCGGGACACAGGGGGGGAAACAGCGGGACACAACGGGGACACAGCAGTGGACACAGCGAGACACAGCGGGGGACACATCGGGACATGGCAGGGGACACAGCGGGGGACACACCGGGACACAGCAGGACAAAGAGGGGGATACAGGTGGGACACAGCGGGACACAGCTGGGACACAGCGGGACTCAGCGGGGGACACAGCAGTACACAGCGGGACACAGCGGGGGACACAGAGGGTTACACAGCGGGACACAGCGGGGAACACAGCGAGGACACAGCGGGACCCAGCAGGACACAGCGTGTATACAGCGGGGACACAGCGGGACACAACGAGGTACACTGCTGGGGACACAACGGGACACAGCAGGGGACACAGCGAGGACACAGCGGAACACAGCGCGGGACACAGCGGGGGACACAGCGGGACACAGCGGGACACAGTGGGGAGAGAGCAGGGACACTGCAGGGACACAGCGGGGGACACAGCGGGACACAACGGGGAACACAGCGAGGACACAGCAGGACCCGGCAGGACACAGCGTCGATACAGTGGGGACACAGCGTTACACAGCGGGGTACACAGCTGGGGACACAAAGGGACACAGTGGGGGACACAGCGGGACACAGCAGGACACAGTGGGATACAGCAGGGACAAAGCGTGAGACACAGTGGGGTATAGAGCAGGAGACAGCTGGGGACACAGAGAGGACACAGCAGGACACAGCGGGGACACAGCGGGGAATCAGCGGAGGACACAGCGGGGGACACAGCGGAACACATTGGGGGACAGAGCATGGGACACAGCGAGACACAGCGGGAACAAAGCTGGACACAGCGGGTTACACAGCGGGACACAGCGGGGACACAGCGGGGACACAGCGGGACACAGCGGAACACAGCGGGGGACACGGCGGGACACAGCGGCGGACACAGCGAGGACACAGCGGGACACAGCGGGGGACATAGCGAGGACACAGTGGGACACAGCGGGGACACAGCAGGACACAGTGGGTCACAGCAGGGACAGAGCCGAACACAGCGTCGATACAGCGGGGACACATCGGGGGACACAACGAGGACACAGCGGAACACAGCGTGGGACACAGCGAGGACACAGCGGGACACAGCAGGGACACAGCAATAGACACAGCAGGACACAACGGGGGATACAGTGGGACACAGCGGGTGACACAGTGAGGACACAGCGGGACCCAGCGGGACACAATGTCGATACAGCGGGGACACAGCGGGACACAGCGGGGTACACATCTGGGGACACAACGGGACACAGCAGGGGACACAGCGAGGACACAGCGAGGACACAGCGGGACACAGCGGGACACAGCGGGGACACAGTAGGGACACAGCAGGGACACAGCGGGGGACACAGCGGAACACAATGGGACACAGCGGGGGACCCATGGAGGACACAGCGGGACACAGCGTCTATACAGCGGGGACACAGCGTTAGAAAGCAGGGTACACAGCTGGGGACACAAAGGGACACAGTGGGGGACACAGCGGGACACAGCGGGACACAGTGGGACACAGCAGGGACAAAAACGTGAGACACAGTGGGGGACAGAGCGGGAGACAGCGGGGGACACAGAGAGGACACAGCAGGACACAGCGGGGACACAGTGGGCAATCAGCGGGGGACACAGCGGGGGACACAGCGGAACACATTGGGGGACAGAGCATGGGACACAGCGAGACACAGCGGGAACAAAGCTGGACACAGCGGGTTACACAGCGGGACACAGCGGGGACACAGCGGGGACACAGCGGGACACAGCGGAACACAGCGGGGGACACGGCGGGACACAGCGGCGGACACAGCGAGGACACAGCGGGACACAGCGGGGGACATAGCGAGGACACAGCGGGACACAGCGGGGACACAGCGGGGACACAGCAGGACACAGTGGGTCACAGCAGGGACAGAGCCGAACACAGCGTCGATACAGCGGGGACACATCGGGGGACACAACGAGGACACAGCGGAACACAGCGTGGGACACAGCGAGGACACAGCAGGGACACAGCAATAGATACAGCGGGACACAACGGGGGATACAGTGGGACACAGCGGGTGACACAGTGAGGACACAGCGGGACCCAGCGGGACACAATGTCGATACAGCGGGGACACAGCGGGACATAGCGGGGTACACATCTGGGGACACAACGGGACACAGCAGGGGACACAGCGAGGACACAGCGAGGACACAGCGGGACACAGCGGGGACACAGCGGGGACACAGCAGGGACACAGCAGGGACACAGCGGGGGACACAGCGGAACACAACGGGACACAGCGGGGGACCCAGCTGGACCCAGTGGGACACAGCGTCGATACAGCGGGGACACAGCATTACACAGCAGGTTACACAGCTGGGGACACAAAGGGACACAGTGGGGGACACAGTGGGACACAGCGGGGACAAACTGTGAGACACAGCGGGGGACACTGCAGGACACATCGGCGGACACAGGGAGGACAAAGCGGGACACAGCGTGGGACACAGCGAGGACACAGCGGAACACAGAGGGACACAGCGGGACACAGCGGGACACAGCAGTAACAAATCAGTAGACACAGCAGGACACAGCGGGGGACACAGCGGGACACAGCGGGACACAGTGGGGACACAGCGGGACTCAGCGGGGGACACAGCAGTACACAGCGGGACACAGCGGGACAAAGCGGGACACAGTGGGGGACACAGCAGGACACAGCAGGGTACACAGCTGGGGACACAAATGGACACATCGGGGAACACAGTGAGGACACAGTGGAACACAGAGTGGGGACACAGCGGGCCACTGTGGGGGAGACAGAGAGTACACAGCGGGACCCAGCGGGACACAGTGTTGACCCTGCGGGGACACAGCGGGACACAGCGGGGGACACAGCGGAACACAGTGGGGGATAGAGCGTGGGACACAGCGAGACACAGCGGGAACAAAGCTGGGCACAGCAGGTTACACATGA
>NW_012302929.1:0-3125 GCF_000151885.1 Dipodomys ordii | reverse complement strand
GCAGTACACTGCGGGACAAAGCGGGACACAGCGGGGACACAGCAGAGACACAGCGGGGGACAGAGCGGGACACAGCGGGGGACACAGGGATGACAGAGCAGGACCCAGCGGGACCCAGCGTGGATACAGCAGGGACCCAGCTGGACACAGCGGGACACAGCGGGGACACAGCAGTAGACAGAGCGGGACACAGTGCCGGACAGAGCGGGACACAGCGGGGGACAAAGGGAGGACCCAGCGGGAACCAGCGGGACCCAGCGTCGATACAGCAGGGACACAGCGGGACACAGTGGGGTACACAGCTGGGGACACAACAAGGAGACAGCGGGACACAGCGGGACACAGCCGGGACACTGCGGGAACATAGCAGGACACAGCGGGTACACAGCGGGACACAGCGGGACACAGCTGGGGACACAGCGGGGACACAGCGGGACACAGCGGAACACAGCGGGAGTCAAAGCGGGAGACAGCGGGGGACACAGCGAGGACACAGGGGGACACAGCGGCGACACAGAGGGGACTCAGCGGGGGACACAGCGTGGGACAAAGTGGGACACCACGGAACACAGTGTGACACAGCGGGACACAGCAGGAACACTGCGGGACAAAGCAGGAGAAAGCGGGGGACACAGCGGACACAGCGGGACACAGCGGGGGACATAGCGGGAGACAGCGGAGACAGAGAGTGGCCACAGCGAGACAAAGCGGTGACACAGCTGGACACAGCGGGGTACACAGCGGGACACAGCGGGCACACAGCGGGGACACAGCGGGACACAGCAGGGGACACAGGGAGGACACAGCGGGATACAGCGGGGCACAGAGCGAGGACACATTGGGACACAGCGGGATTCAGCGGGGGACACAGCACTACACAGCGGGACAAAGCGGGACACAGCGGGGACACAGCGGGGACACAGCAGAGACACAGCGGGAGACAGCGGGACACAGCGGGGGACACAGGGATGACAGAGCAGGACCCAGCGGTAACCAGCGTGGATACAGCAGGAACCCAGTTGTACACAGCAGGACACAGCCGGGACACAGCAGTAGACACAGCGGGACACAGTGCCGGACACAGCGGGACACAGCGGGGGACAAAGGGAGGACACAGCGGGACCCAGCGGGACCCAGCGTCGATACAGCAGGGACACAGCGGGACACAGTGGGGTACACAGCTGGGGACACAGCGAGGACACAGCGGGACACAGCGGGGACACAGCGGGACACAGTGGGACACAGCGGGGGACACAGCGGAACACAGCGTGGGACACAGCGAGGACACAGCAGGACACAGCGGGACACAGTGGCGACACAGCAGGGACACAGCAGGGACACAGCAGGGACACAGCGGGGACACAGTGGGGGCACAGCGGGACACAGCGGGACACAGTGGGACACAGCGGGGACAAAGCGTGAGACACAGCGGGGGACAGAAAGGGAGACAGCAGGGGACTCAGCGAGGAAACAGCGGGACACAGCGGTGACACAGCATGGACTCAGCGGGGGACACAGTGGGACACAGCGGGGGACACAGCAGGACACAGCGGGGGACACTGCGGGACACAGCAGGGGATACTGTGGGACACAGTGTGGGACAGAGCGTGGGACACAGCGAGACACAGCGGGGACAAACTGGGACACCACGGGACACAGTGGGACACAGCGGGACACAGCGGGGACAGTGCGGGAACATAGCGGGACACAGCGAGGTACACAGCGGGACACAGCAGGACCCAGCGGGACCCAGCGGGACACAGCGTCGATACAGCCGGGACAAAGCGTTACACAGCAGGGTACACAGTTGGGGACACAGAGGGTCACAGTGGGGCACACAGCGGGACCCAGTGGGACACAGCATCGATACAGCAGGCACACAGCGGGACACAGCGGGGTACACAGCTGGGGACACAATGGGACACAGCAGGGGACACAGCGAGGACACAGCGGAACACAGCGGGACACAGCTTGGGACACAGCGGGGACACAGCGGGACACAGCGGGGGACAGAGCGAGGACACAGCGGGATAGAGCGGGACACAGCCTGGGACAAAGTGGGAGACAGCGGGGGACACAGCGGGACACAGCGGGGGACACTGCGGGACACAGTGTGGGACAGAATATGGGACACAGCGAGACACAGCGGGGACAAAGCTGGACACAGCGGGGTACACAGAGGGACACAGCAGGGACACAGAGGGAAACAGTGTGACACAAAAGGACACAGCTGGACACAGCGGGGTACACAGCGGGACACAGCGGGCACACAGCGGGGACACAGCGGGACACAGCGGGACACAGTGGGGACAGAGCGGGACACAGTCAGACACAACGGGACACAGCGGGGGACACAGCTGGACATAGCGGGGGACACAGCGAGGACACAGCGGGACACAGCGGGGGACACAGCGAGGACACAGTGGTGGAAACAACGGGGAACACAGCGGGACACAGCGGGGAACACAGCGAGGACACAGCGGGAAACAGCGGGGGACACAGCGGGGGACAAAGTGGGACACCACGGGACACAGTGTGACACAGCGGGACACAGCGGGGACACTGCAGAGACTCAGCAGGACAAAGCGGGGGACACAGCGGGACACAGCGGAACACAGCGGGGGACACAGCGGGGTACAGCTGAGACAGAGATGGGCCACAGCGGGACACAGCGGTGACACAGCTGGACACTGCGGAGTACACAGCGGGACACAGCAGGCACACAGCTGGGGACACAGCGGGGACAAAGTGAGACACCACGGGACACAGCGAGGACACAGCGGGAAACAGCGGAACACAGCGGGGGACAAAGCGGGATGAAGCGGGGGACATAGCGGGACACAGCGGCACACAGTGGGGGACACAGCGGGGGACAGCGGAGACAGAGATGGGCCACAGCGGGACACAGCGGTGACATAGCTGGACACAGCGGGGGACACAGCGGGACACAGCGGGCACACCGGGGACACAGCGGCACAAAGCGGGACACAGTGGGGACACAGCGGGACACAGCGGGGAACACAGCGAGGACACAGCGGGGGACACAGTGGGGGACACTGCAGGACACAGCCGTGAGCACAGCGAGGACACAGCGGGACCCAGCGGTACACAGCGTCGATACTGCG
>NW_012302928.1:0-3125 GCF_000151885.1 Dipodomys ordii | reverse complement strand
TCAGCAGGGACAGAGCGGGGAAACAGCGGGGGACCCAGCGAGGACACAGCGTGACACATGGGGAAACAGCGGGACACAGCGGGGGACCCAGCGAGGACACAGCGAGACACAAATGGGGACACAGCAAGGACACAGCGGGACACAGCGGGAAAGAGCGGGACACGGCAGGGGACACAGCCGGGGACACAGCAGGACACAGCAGGGGACACAGCGGGGACACAGCGGGACACAGTGTAGACACAGCGGAACACAGCGGGGGACACAGCAGGACACTGCAGGGTACACAGCGGGACACAGCGGGACACAGCGGGACACAGCGGGACACAGCAGGGACATAGCGGGGGACACAGTGGGACACAGCGGGATACAGAGCGGGACACAGCGGGGACAAAGCAGGGGCACAGTGAGAAACAGCGGGACACAGCGGGGGACACAGCGGGACACACCGGGACTCAGCAGGACACAGCGGGGGACACATCGGAGAACACAGAGCTGCACACAGCGGGAGAGAGTGGAACACAGCACCGACACAGCAGGGACACAGCGGGACATAGCGGGGACAAAGCGAGGACAGAGCGGGACACAGAGGTACACAGCGAGGGACACAGGGTGACAGTGGGGACAAACTGGGGAACAAAGGGGACACAGCGGGACACAGCTAGGACACAGCGGGGACACAGCAGGGACACAGCAGGGGACACAGTGGGACTCAGCAGGGGATAGAGCGAGGACACAGAGGGGACATAGGGGGACACTGTGGGACATATTGGGACACAGCGGGGACAGAGACACATAGCAGTTACACAGCGAGGACACACCAGGGACACAGAGGGACACAGCGGGGACACAGCGGGGACATTGCAGGACACAGCAGGACACAGCGGAACACAGTGGGGACACAGCGGGGACAAAGCAGGACACAGCGGGGGACACAGAGGCGGACACAGAGGCGGACAAAGCGGGACACAGCGGGACAGATCGGGACACAGCCGGGACACAGCGAGGACACAGCGGGACACAGCAGGGAACACAGCCGGGAACACAGCGGGACACAGCGGGACCCAGCGGGGGACATAGCATGGACACAGCGGGTCACAGCGGGGAAATAGTGGGGGACCCATCGGGGGACACAGCGGGATACAGAAGGACACAGCGAGTACACAACGGGACACAGGAGGACACAGCGGGGACACAGCGGGGACACAGCGGGGGACACAGTGGGACACAGCTGGGGATACAGCGAGGACACAGCAGGGACACTGCGGGACACAGCGTTTCACAGCGGGGAAATAGTGGGGGACACAGCGGGGGACACAGCGGGATACAGAAGGACACAGCGAGGACACAGCGGGGACATAAGGGGACACTGCGGAACACAGCGGGGACACAGAGGGACATAGAGATTACACAGCGAGGACACACAAGGGACACAGCGGGACACAGCGTGGACACAGCGGGGACACAGCGGGACACAGCGTGGGACATAGAGGCGGACACAGCAGGACACAGCGGGCCACAGCGGGGACACAGCAGGACACAGCGGTGGAGAGCATGCACACAGCGGGACACAGCGAGACACAGCGTGACACAGCGGGGAACACAGCGGGACACAGCGGGACACAGCGGGGGACACAGCATGGACACAGCGGGTCACAGCGGGGAAATCGTGGGGGGCACAGCGGGGGACACAGCGGGATACAGAAGGACACAGCGAGGACACAGCGGGACACAGGAGGACACAGCGGGGACACAGCGGGGACACAGCGGGGGACACAGTGGGACACAGCGGGGACACAGAGGGACATAGAGGTTACACAGCGAGGACACACCGGGGACACAGCAGGACACAGCGTGGACACAGCGGGGACACAGCGGGACACAGCAGGACCCAGCGGGGACACAGCGGGGACACAGCGGGGACACAGCGGGACACAGCGGGACTCAGCTGGGACACAGCGGGATACAGGGTGGGACATAGAGGCAGACACAGCAGGACACAGCGGGCCACAGCGGGGACACAGCAGGACAGAGCGGTGGAGATCATGCACACAGCGGGACACAGCGAGACACAGCGGGACACAGCGGGGAACACAGCGGAACACAGCGGGACACAGCGGGGGACACAGCATGGACACAGCGGGTCACAGCGGGGAAATCGTGGGGGGCACAGCGGGGGACACAGCGGGATACAGAAAGACACAGCGAGGACACAGCGAGACACAGGATGACACAGCGGGTACACAGCGGGGGACACAGTGGGACACAGTGGGGACACATAGGGACATAGAGATTACACAGCGAGGACACACCAGGGACACAGCGGGACACAGCGTGGACACAGCGGGGACACAGCGGGACACAGCGGGACCCAGCGGGGACCCAGCGGGGACACAGCGGGACACAGCGTGGGACATAGAGGCAGACACAGCAGGACACAGCGGGCCACAGCGGGGACACAGCAGGACACAGCGGGACCCAGTGGGGGACACACCGAGGGAGAACATGCACACAGCGGGGGACACAGCATGGTCACAGCGGGTCACAGCGGGGAAATAGTGGGGGACACAGCGGGATACAGAAGGACACAGCGAGGACACAGCGGGACACAGGAGGACACAGCGGGGACACAGCGGGGACACAGCGGGGAACACAGTGGGACACAGCGGGGACACAGCGGGGGACAGAGCGAGGACACAGCGGGACACAGCGGTGGACACAGCGGGACCCAGCGGGACCCAGCGGGGACACACAGCGGGACAAAGCGGGACACTGCGGGGGACACAGCATGGACACAGCGGGTCACAGCGGGGAAATAGTGGGGGACACAGCGGGGGACACAGCGGGATACAGAAGGACACAGCGAGGACACAGCGGGACACATGATGACACAGCGGGGACACAGTGGGGGACACAGTGGGGGACACAGTGGGACACAGCTGGGACACAGTTTGTGGACACAGCATGGACACAGCGGGACTCAGCTGGGACACATCTGGGATACAGCGGGTCACATCGTGGGACATATAGGCGTACACAGCAGGACTCATCTGTCTATAGCGTGGACACAGCAGGACTCATCGGTGGAGAACATGCACACAGCTGGACACAGCGGGACACATCGGGAC
>NW_012302927.1:0-3125 GCF_000151885.1 Dipodomys ordii | reverse complement strand
ACAGCGGGGGACACAGCAGGGGACACAGCGGGGGACAGAGGGGACACAGAGGGACACAGCAGGACACAGCGGGGATACAGCAAGGACACAACGGGACACAGCGGGACACAGCGGGGAACACAGCAGGGGACACAACGGGACACAGCGGGGGACACAGCGGGACACAGCGGGGACAAAGCGGGGGACAAAGCGGGGACACAGCGGGACAGAGCGGGACAAAACGGGACACAGCGGGGACACAGCAGGGGACACAGCAGGACACAGAGGGGAACAAAGGGGCCACACAGCGGGACACAGTGGGACACAACGGGGTACACAGGGGGACACAGCGGGAACACAGCAGGGGCACAGTGGGAAACAGCAGGGGACACAGCGGGGACAAAGCGGGACACAGTGGGGACACAGCGGGACACAGCGGGACACATCGGACGACACAGCAGGACACTGCGGGGTACACAGCGGGACACAAAGGGACACAGCAGGGACACAGCGGGGGACACAGCGGGACACAAAGGGGGACACAGCGTTACACAGCGGGGACACAGCAGGACACAGCGGGGACACAGCAGGGGCACAGTGGGAAACAGCCGGACACAGCGGGGGACAAAGCGGGACACACTGGGATACAGCGGGACACAGCGGGGGACACAGCAGGGGACACAGAGCCGCACACAGGGGGAGAGAGTGGAACACAGCAGGGATAAAGCGGGGACACAGCGGGACATCGCGGGGACAAACAGAGGAAAGAGCGGGACACAGAGGTACACAGCGAGGGACACAGCGGGCGACAGTGGGGACAAACCAGGGAACAATGCGGACACAGCGGGACACAGCTGGGACAGAGTGAGGACACAGCAGGACACAGCGGGTACACAGCGGGGGACACAGCGGGGGACAGTGGGGACAAACCGGGGAAAAACGGGGACACAGCTTGACACATGGGGACACAGCGGAAAACAGAGGGGGACCCAGCGAGGACACAGCGGGACACAAATGGGCACACAGCAAGGACACAGCGGGACACAGCGGGAAAGAGCGGGACACAGCGGGGGACACAGCGAGGACACAGCAGGACACAGCGGGGTACACAGAGGCAGACACAGCGGTACACATCGGGACACAGCGGGGACACACCGGGACACAGCGGAAAACAGCGGGGACACAGCAGGACACAGCGGGGACACAGCGGGGACACAGCGGGACACAGCGGAGGACACAGTGGGGGACAGCGGTAACACACCGGCAGACAGCGGGGACACAGCGGGACACAGAGGGGGACACAGTAGGACACAGCGGGGACACAGAGGGACTCTAGGTTATACAGCGAGGACACACCAGGGACACAGCAGGACACAGCCGAGACAAAGCGGGGAGACAGTGAGACACAGCGAGGACAGAGCGGCACACAGCAGAGGACACAGCGGGGGACAGCGGTGACACACCGGCAGACAGGGGGACACAGCGGGACACAGCGGGGGACACAGCGGGACACAGTGGGGGACACAGCGGGGGACACAGCGGGACACAGCTGGGGACACAGCGAGGACACAGCGGGACACAGCGGGGGACAGCGGGGACACACATGCAGACAGCAAGGACACAACGGGACACAGCGGGGGACAGCGGGGACACACATGCAGACAGCGGGGACACAGCAGGGACACAGCGGGGGACACAGCGGGGGACAGTGGGGACAAACCGGGGAACAACGGGGACACAGCGGGACACAGCTGGGACACAGCGAGGACACAGAGCGACACAGCGGGGACACAGCGAGTACACAGCGGGACACAGCCGGACACACCAGGACAAAGAGGGGAACACAGCGGGGGACACAGCGGGGGACAGTGGGGACAAACTGGGGAACAACGGGGACACAGCGGGACACATGGGGACAGAGCGGGACACAGCGGGTGACCCAGTGAGGACACAGTGGGACACAAATGGGGACACAGCAAGGACACAGCGGGACACAGCGGGAAAGAGCGGGACACAGCAGGGGACTCAGCCGGGGACACAGCGGGACACAGCAGGAGACAATGCGGGGACACAGCGGGACACAGTGTGGACACAGCGGGACACAGCGGGACACATCGGGGGACACAGCAGGACACTGCAGGGTACACAGCGGGACACAGCGGGACACAAAGGGACACAGCAGGGACACAGTGGGGGACACAGTGGGACACAGCGGGGGACACAGCGGGACACAGTGGGGACACAGTAGGGGCACAGTGGGAAACAGCGGGACACAGTGGAGGACAAATCGGGATACACCGGGATACAGCGGGACACAGCGGGGGACACTGCGGAGGACACAGAGCTGCACACAGTTGGAGAGAGTGGAACACAACACGGACACAGAGGTACACAGCGAGGGACACAGCGGGGGACAGTGGGGACAAACCGGGGAACAACGGGGACACAGCGGGACACAGCTAGGACACAGCGAAGACACAGCGGGGACACAGCAGGGGACACAGAGGGACACAGCAGGGGATACAGCGAGGAAACAGAGGAGACATAGGGGGACACTGCGGGACACAATGGGACACAGCGGGGACACAGAGGGACATAGCAGTTACACAGCGAGGACACACCAGGGACACAGCGGGACACAGCGGAGACAAAGCGGGGACACAGTGAGACACAGCGAGGACACAGCGGGACACAGCGGAGGACACAGCGGGGGACAGCGGTGACTCACCGGCATACAGGGGGGACACAGCGGGGGACACAGCGGGACACAGCGGGGGACACAGCGGGACACAGTGGGGGACACAGCGGGGGACACAGCGGGACACAGCTGGGGACACAGCGAGGACACAGCGGGACACAGCGGGGGACACAGCGGGGGACAGCGGGGACACACATGCAGACAGCGAGGACACAACGGGACACAGCAGGGGACATCGGGGACACAGCGGGACACAGCGGGACACAGCAGGGACACAGCAGGGACACCGCGGGTCACAGCAGGGACACAGTGTGGGACACAGTGAGGACACAGCGGGACACAGAAGGATACACAGAGAGGACACAGCGTGACACATGGGGACACATCGGGACACAAGCGGGGGACACAGAGAGGACACAGCGGGACACAAATTGGGACACAGCAATGA
>NW_012302926.1:0-3125 GCF_000151885.1 Dipodomys ordii | reverse complement strand
CAGCGGGACAAAGCGGGGACACAGCGGCGACTCACCGGGGGACACAGCCGGGGACAAAGCGGGACACCACAGAACACAGTGGGAAACAGCGGGACACAGCGGGGAAACTGCGGGGACACAGGGAGACAAAGCGTGGGACACATAGGGACACAGCGGGGGACACAGTGGGGGACACAGCGAGACACAGCAGGACACAGCAGGGGGACACAGCGAGGAAACCACGGAACACAGCGGGACACAGCGGGAAACAGAGGGGAACCTGCAGGGACACAGTGGTTCACAGTGGGGGACACAGTGGGAAACAGCGGGGAACACAGCGGGACACAGTGGGGGACAAAGCCAGGACACAGCGAGACTCAACGGGACACAGCAGGGGGACACAGCGAGGACACCACGGAACACAGCGGGACACAGCGGGAAACAGAGGGGAACCTGCGGGGACACAGTGGTACACAGTGGGGGACACAGTGGGAAACAGCGGGGGACACAGCGGGACACAGTGGGGGACAGAGCGTGGGACACAGCGAGACACAGCGGGGACAAAGCTGGACACAGAGGGGTACACAGAGGGCACAGCTGGGACACAGCGGGGAAACAGCGTGACACAGCAGGACACAGCGGGAAACAGCGTGGGACACAGCGAGGACACAGCGGCACACAACGGGGGACACAGCAAGGACACAGTGGGACACAGCGGGGGACACAGCAAGACATAGCGGGGGACACAGCGGGGGACACAGAGGGACACAACGGGACTCAGCAGGGGACACAGCAATACACAGCGGGACACAGCGGGGACACAGCAGGGACAGAGCGGGGGGGCACAGGGATGACACAGCGGGACCCAGCGGGACCCAGCGTCGATACAGCAGGGACACAGCGGGACACAGAGGGTAAAAAAGCGAGGACACAGCGGAATACAGCGGCTACACAGCCGTAGACACAGCGGGACACAGTGGCGGACACAGCGGGACACAGCGGGGAACACAGCGAGGACACAGCGGGACCCTGCGCGACACAGCGTCGATACAGCGGGGACAGAGCGTTACACAGCGAGGTACACAGCTGTGAACACAGCGGGACACAGCGCGACACAGTGGGACACAGCAGGCACAAAGCTTGAGACACAGTGGGGTACAGAGCGGGAGACAGCGGGGGACACAGCGAGGACACAGCGGGACACAGCGCTGACACTGCGGGGGACACAGTGGTACACAGCGGGGAACACAGCGGGGGACACAGCGGGACACAGCGGTGGACACATGGAGGACACAGCGGGACACAGCGGGGGACACAGCGAGGACACATTGGGAAACAGCAGGGACACAGCGGGGACTCAGCGGGGGACACATCGGGATACAGCGGAGAACACAGCGAGGACACAGCGGGACACAGTGAGACACAGCGGGACACAGCGGGGGACACAGCGGGACACAGCGGGGAACACAGGGAGGACATAGCGGGACCCAGCGGGACCCAGCGCCGTTACAGCGGGGACACAGCGGGACACAGCGGGGTGCACAGCTGGGGACACAACGGGACACTCGAGGGACACAGCGAGGACACAGCGGGACACAGCGGGGACACTGCGGGAACATAGTGGGACACAGCGGCGACACAGATGGGACTCAGCGGGACAAAGCGGGGGACACAGCGGGACACAGCTAGGGACACAGCAGGGACAAAGTGGCAGACAGCCGGGGACACAGCGAGGACACAGCAGGACACAGCGGCGACACAGATGGGACTCAGCGGGACAAAGCGGGGGACACAGCGGGACACAGCGGGACACAGCGGGGGACACAGCGGGGGACAGCGGAGACAGAGAGGTGCCAAAGCGAGACACAACTGTGACACAGCTGGACACAACAGAGTACACAACGGGACACAGCGGGCACACAGCGGGGACACAGCGGGACATAGCGGGACAAAGCGGAACACAGCGGGTGTCACAGCGGGACATAGCAGGGGACCCAGCGAGGACACAGCGGAACACAGCGGGAGACACAGCTGGGGACACAGCGGGACACAGCGGGGAACACATCGAGGACACAGCGGGACCCAGCAGGAGACAGCGTCGATACAGCAGGGACACAGCGGGACACAGCGGGACACAGCGGGACGCAGCTGGGGACACAGTGGGACACAGCAGAACACAGCGAGGGACAAAGCGGGAGACAGCGGGGGACACAGCGAGGACACAGGGGGACACAGCGGCGACACAGAGGGGACTCAGCGGGGGACACAGCGTGGAACAAAGTGGGACACCACGGGACACAGTGTTACACAGCGGGACACAGTGGGGACACTGCGGGACACAGCAGGACAAAGCGGGGGACACAGCGGGACACAGTGGGACACAGCGGGGGACCCAGTGGGGGACAGCGGAGACAGAGAGTGGCCACAGCGAGACACAGCGGAGACAAAGCTGGACACAGCGGGGTACACAGAGGGACACAGCTGGGACACAGCGGGGAAACAGCGTGACACAGCAGGACACAGCGGGAAACAGCGGGGGACACAGCGAGGACACAGCGGCACACAACGGGGGACACAGCAAGGACACAGTGGGACATAGCGGGGGACACAGCAAGACATAGCGGGGGACACAGCGGGGGACACAGAGGGACACAACGGGACTCAGCGGGGGACACAGCAGTACACAGCGGGACACAGCGGGGACACTGCAGGACACAGCAGGACAAAGCGGGGGACACAGCGGGACACAGCGGGACACAGCGGGGGACCCAGCGGGGGACAGCGGAGACAGAGAGTGGACACAGCGAGACACAGCGGTGACACAACTGGACAGAGCGGGATACACAGCGGGACAGAGCGGCACACAGCGGGGACACAGCGGGACACAGCGGGACACAGCGGGGACACAGTGGGACACAGCGGGAAAAAGCGGGAGACACAGCGGGACACAGCAGGCAAACAGCGGGGACACAGCGGGACACAGCGGGACACAGCGGGGACAAAGCGAGACACAGCGGGACACAGCGGTGGACACAGCGACACACAGTGGTGGTCCTAGTGAGGACACAGCAGGACACAGCAGGGACACAGCGAGGACACAGCTGGGGACATAGCAGTGGACACAGCGGGACACAGCGGGGAACACA
>NW_012302925.1:0-3125 GCF_000151885.1 Dipodomys ordii | reverse complement strand
AAGAACAGAAGACGCAGAAGCAGAATGAGAAGCAGAAGGAGAAATTGAAGCAGAAGCAGAAGGAGAAGCAGAAGAAGGAGAAGGAGAAGCAGAAAGAGAAGCAGAAAGAGAAGCAGAACGAGAAGCAGGAGATGCAGAAGAAGGAGAAGCAGAAGCAGAAGAAACAGAAGAAGGAGAAGAAGCAGAAGGAGAAGCAGAAACAGAAGGAAAAGCAGAAAGAGAAGCAGGAGAAGCAGAAGAAGCAGCAGCAGGAGAAGCAGAAGCAGAAGAAGCCGAAGAAGCAGAAGCAGAACCTGAAGCAGAAGGAGAAGCAGGAGAAGCAGAAGAAGCAGAACCTGGAGAAGCAGAAGGAGAAGCAGAAGCAGAAAGAGAAGCAAAAGCAGAAGGAGAAGCAGAAGATACAGAAGAAGCAGAGGCAGTAGAAGAAGAAGCAGAAGATGCAGAAACAGAAGGAGAAGCAGAAGGAAAGCAGAAGAACGAGAAGGAGAAGGAGAAACAGAAGGAGAAGCAGAAAGAGAAGCAGAAGAAAGAGCAACAGAAGGAAAAGCAGCAGGAGAAGCAGAAAGAGCAGCAGAAGGAGAAGCAGGAGATGCAGGAGATGCAGAAACAGGAGAAGCAGAAGAAGCAGAAGCAGAAGAAACAGGAGAAGCAGAAGCAGAAGCAGAACCTGAAGCAGAAGGAGAAGCAGGAGAAGCAGAAGAACCAGTATCTGGAGAAGCAGAATGAGAAGCACAAGCGGAAAGAGAATCAAAGCAGAAGGATAAGCAGAAGAAACAGAAGAACAGAAGGAGTAGCAGTTGCAGCAGTAGGAGAAGCAGAAGGAAAAGCAGGAGAACGAGAAGGAGAAGGAAAAACAGAAGGAGAAGCAGAAAGAGAATCAGAAGGAGAAGCAGAAGAAGCAGAAGGAGAAGCAGAAGAAGAAATATAAGGACAAGCACAAGCAGAAGGAGATGCAGAAGGAGAAGCAGGAGAAGCAGAAGAAGCAGAAGCAGAAGAAGAAGTAGAAGCAGGAGACGGAGAAAGAAGAGCAGCAGAAGCAATAGGAGAAGCAGAAGGAGAAGCAGAAGCAGAATGAGAAGCAGAAAGAGAAGCAGTAGAAGCAGAAGAAGCAGGAAAAGCAGAAGCAGAAGAAAGAGAAGAAGAAGAAGAAGAAGAAGAAGAAGAAGAAGAAGAAGAAGAAGAAGAAGAAGAAGAAGAAGAAGAAGAAGAAGAAGAAGAAGAGAGAGAGAGATGAGAGAAGCATAAGGAGAAGCATAAGGAGAACTAGTAGAAGCAGAAGAAGCAGAAGCAGGAGAAGCAGAAGCAGAAGAAAAGGAATAAGCATAAGAAGCAGAATCAGAGGAAGAAGCAGTAGGAGTAGCAGAAGGAGAAGCAGAAGGAGAATCAGAAGGAGAAGCAGAAGAAGGAGCAGCAGAAGCAGAAGAAGTAGCAGAAGGAGAAGCAGAAGAAGATGCAGAAGGAGAAGCAGGAGAAGCAGAAGAAGCAGAAGCAGAAGGAGAAGCAGAAATAGGAGAAGAAGAAGGAGATGGAGGGCAGCAGAAGCAATAGGAGAAGCAGAAGGACAAGAAGAAGCAAAATGAGAAGCAGAAAGAGAAGCATTAGAAGCAGAAGAAGCAGGAAAAGCAGAAGCAGAAGAAAGAAAAGAAGAAGAAGCAGCAGCAGCAGCAGAAGCAGAAGAAGAAGAAGAAGAAGAAGAAGAAGAAGAAGAAGAAGAAGAAGAAGAAGAAGAAGAAGAAGAAGACGAAGAAGAAGAAGAAGACAAAGAAGAAGAAGAAGAAGAAGAAGCATAAAGAGAAGCATAAGGAGAAGCAGTAGAAGCAGAAGAAGCAGAAGCAGGAGAAGCAGAAGCAGAAGAAAAGGAATAAGCATAAGAAGCAGAATCAGAGGAAGAAGAAGTAGGAGCAGCAGAAGGAGAAGACGAAGGAGAATCAGAAGGAGAAGCAGAAGAAGTAGAAGCAGAAGCAGAAGAAGTAGCAGAAGGAGAAGCAGAAGAAGATGCAGAAAGAGAAGCAGGAGAAGCAGAAGAAGCAGAAGCAGAAGGAGAAGCAGAAGTAGGAGAAGAAGAAGGAAGGGCAGCAGAAGCAATAGGAGAAGCAGATGGAGAAGCAGAAGCAGAATGAGAAGCAGAAAGAGAAGCATTAGAAGCAGAAGAAGCAGGAAAAGCAGAAGCAGCAGAACGAAGAAGAAGAAGCAGAAGCAGAAGAAGAAGAAGAAGAAGCAGAAGAAGAAGAAGAAGAAGAAGAAGAAGAAGAAGAAGAAGAAGAAGACAAAGAAGAAGAAGAAGAAGAAGAAGAAGAAGAAGAAGAAGAAGAAGAAGAAGAAGAAGAAGAAGAAGAAGAAGAAGAAGAAGAAGAAGAAGAAGAAGAAGTATGAGGAGAAGCAGTAGAAGCAGAAGAAGCAGAAGCAGGAGAAGCAGAAGCAGAAGAAAAAGAATAAGCAAAAGAAGCAGAAGCAGAAGCAGTGGGAGAAGCAGAAGAAGGAGAAGGAGTAGCAGAAGGAGAAGTTGAAGCAGAAAAGAAGCAGAAACAGAAGGAGAAGAAGAAGAAGAAACAGGAGAATCAGTAGAAGTAGAAGTAGAAGCAGAAAAAGGAGAAGAAGGAGAAGCAGAAATAGAATCAGAAGAAACAGAAGAAGAAGTAGCAAAAGAAATAGAAGAAGGAGAAGAGCAGAAGAAGAAGCAGAAGGAGAAGCAGAAGGAGAAGGAGAAGCAGAAAGAGAAGCAGGAGAAGCAGAAGAAGCAGGAGAAGCAGAAGCAGAAGAAACAGGAGAAGCCGAAGAAGCATTAGCAGAATCTGAAGCAGAACGAGAAACAGAAGAAGCACAAACTGAAGCAGAAGCAGAAGAAACAGAAATAGTAGAATAAGCAGAAGCAGAAGCAGCAGGAGAAGCAGAAGAAGAAGACGGAGAAGGCGAAAGAGAAGGATTAGGAGTAGGAGAAGCAAAAGGATAAGCAGAAGCAGAAAGAGACGCAGAAGGAGAAGCAGCACGAGAAGTAGGAGAACCAGGAGAAGCAGAAGCAGGAGAAGCAGAAGAAACAGAAGACGCAGAAGCAAAAGGAGAAATTGAAGCAGAAGGAGAAGCAGAAGGAGACGCAGAACAAGGAGAAGGAGAAGCAGAAAGGTGAT
>NW_012302924.1:0-3125 GCF_000151885.1 Dipodomys ordii | reverse complement strand
CATGGGTCCCGCTGTGTCCTCCCTGTGTCCCCAGCTATGTCCCGCCGTGTCCGCCAGTGTGTCCCGCTCTGTCTACTGCTTTGTCGCCGCTGTGTCCCGCTGTGTCCCGCTGTGTCCTCACTGTGTCCCACGCTGTGTTCTGCTGTGGCCTCGCTTTTTTCCTCGCTGTGTCCCGCTGTGTACCCCTCTGTGTCCCCCGCTGTTTCCCGCTGTGTCCCCCGCTGTGTTCCTGCTGTGTCCCCGCTGTGTCCCTCTGTGTCCCGCTGTGTACTGCTGCGTCCCCCGCTGAGTCCCGCTGTGTCCGCGCTGTGTCCCAATGTGTCCTCGCTCTGTCTCCCGCTGTGTACCACTGTGTCCTTCCTGTGTCCCCCGCTGTGTGCCGCTGTGTCCCGCTGTGTCCCCCGCTGTGTCCCCCGCTATGTCCCGCTGTGTCCCCCGCCTTGTCCCGCTCTGTCATTGCTGTGTCCCCCACTGTGTGCCACTGTGTCCTCGCTGTGTCCCCCGCTGTGTCGCGCTGTGTCCTTTTGTGTCACGCTGTTTCCCCGCTGTGTCCCTTTGTGTACCTCGCTGTATCCAGCTTTGTCCCCGCTGTGTCTCGCTGTGTCCCACGCTCTGTCCCACACTGTGTCCTGCAGTGTCCCCCGCTGTGTCCTGCTGTGTCCCCCGCTGTGTCCCGCTGTGTCCCCTGCTGAGTCCCCGCTGTGTCACCGCTGTGTCCCGCTGTTTCCTCGCTGTGTCCCCTGCTGTCTCCCTCTCTGTCCCCCGCTGTGTCTCACGCTTTGTCCCTGCTGTGTCCCACTGTGTCCCGCTGTGCCCGGCTGTGCCCCCACTGTGTCCCGTTGTGTCCACAACTGTGTACCACGCTGTGTAACGCTGTGTCCCCGCTGTATTGACGCTCTGTCCCACTGTGTCCCGCTGTGTCCTCGCTGTGTTCCCCGCTGTGTCCCGCTGTGTCCCCTGCTGTGTCCCCCGCTGTGTCCTTGCTGTGTCCCCTGCTGTGTCCTCACTGGGTCCCCCACTGGGTCCCGCTGTGTCCCCCGCTGTGTCCCGCATGTCCGGCTATGTCCTTCTCTGTCCCCGCTGTGTCACGCTGTGTCCCGCTGTGTCCCCGCTGTGTGCCTGTTGTGTCCCGCTGTGTCCCACTGTGTCCCCGCTGTGTCCCGCTGTGTCCCCCGCTGTGTCCCCCGCTGTGTCCTTGCTGTGTCCCTGCTGTGTCCCGCTGTGTCCTCACTGGGTCCCCCACTGTGTCCCGCTGTGTCCCCCGCTGTGTCCCGCTGTGTCCGGCTATGTCCCTCTCTGTCCCCGCTGTGTCCCGCTTTGTCCCGCTATGTCCCCGCTGTGTGCCTGCTGTGTCCCGCTGTGTCCCACTCTGTCCCCGCTGTGTCCCGCTGTGTCCCGCTGTGTCCCCGCTGTGTGACCGCTGTGTCCCGCTGTGTACCCCGCTGTGTCCAGCTGTGTCACCGCTTTGTCTCGCTGTGGCCACTCTCTGTCTCCGCTGTCCCCCTCTGTGTGCCCCACTGTGGCCCGCTGTGTCCCGCTGTGTCCCCCGCTTTCTCCTTCTGTGTCCCGCAGTGTCCCCGCTGTGTCCCGCTGTGTAACACTCTGTCCCGTGGTGTCCCACTTTGTCCCACGCTGTGTCCCCCGGTGAGCCCCTCTGTGTCACCGCTGTGTCCCCCTGTGTCCTCGCTGTGTCCCCCGCTGTCTCCCGCTTTGACTCCCGCTGTGTTCCGCTGTGTCCCGCTGTGTCCCCGCTGTGTCCCCAGTTGTGTCCCGCTGTGTCCCGCTGTGTACCCCGCTGTGTGCTGCTATGTTCCCGCAGTGTACCCGCTGTGTCCCGCTGTGTCCCGCTGTGTCCTTGCTGTGTCCCCCACTGTCTCCCGCTTTGTCCCTCGCTGTGTTCCGCTGTGTCCCACTGTGTCCCGGCTGTGTCCCCAGCTGCGTCCCGCTGTGTCCCGCTGCGTCCCGCTGTGTCCCTGCTATATCGACGCTGTCTCCTGCTGGGTCCCGCTGTGTCCTCGATGTGTTCCCCGCTGTGTCCCGCTGTGTCCCCAGCTGTGTCTCCCGCTGTGTTCCGCTGTGTCCTCGCTGGGTCCCCTGCTGTGTCCCGCTGTGACACCCGCTGTGTTCCGCTTTCTCCCGCTATGTCCCGCTGTGTCCCCGCTGTGTGCCCGCTGTGTTCCGTTGTGTACTCTGTTGTGTCCAGCTGTGTCACCGTTGTGTCTCGCTTTGGCCCCTCTCTGTCTCCGCTGTCCCCTGCTGTGTCCCCCGCTGTGTCCTGCTGTGTCCCGCTATGTCCCCCGCTTTGTCCCGCTGAGTCCCATCTGTGTCGCCGCTGTGTCCCACTATGTTCCCGCAGTGTCCCCCCTGTGTCCCGCTGTGTCCCGCTGTGTCCTCGCTGTGTCCCCCGAGTGTCCAGTTGTGTCCCCAGCTGTGCACCCCGCTGTGTCCCGCTGTGTCCCCGCTGTAACGGCGCTGGGTCCCGCTGGGTCCCGCTATGTCCTCCCTGTGTTCCCCGCTGTGTCCCGCTGTGTCCCCCGCTGTGTCCCGCTGTGTCTCACTGTGTCCCGTTGTGTCCTTGCTGTGTTCTCCGCTGTATCCCGATGTGTCCCCCGCTGAGTCCCCGCTGTGTCCCTGCTGTGTCCCAATGTGTCCTCGCTGTGTCCCACGCTGTGTCCCGCTGTGTCCTCCCTGTGTCCCCCGCTGTGTCCCGCTGTGTCCCGCTGTGTCCCCTGCTGTGTTCCCCGCTGTGTACCGCTGTGTCCCCCGCAGTGTCAGCGCGGTGTCCCGCTGTGTCCTCGCTGTGTCCCCCGCTGTCTCCCACTCTGTACCCCGCTGTGTCTCAAGCTTTGTGCCTGCTGTGTCCCACTGTGTCGCGCTGTGTCCCGCTGTGTTCACAGCTGTGTACCTCGCTGTGTAACGCTCTGTCCCCGCTGTATCGACGCTGTGTCGCGCAGGGTCCCGCTGTGTCCTCGCTGTGTTCCCCGCTGTGTCCCGCTGTGTCCGCCACTCTGTCCCGCTGTGTCTACGACTGTGTCCCCGCTGTGTTCCGCTGTGTCCTCGCTTTTTTACCCTCTGTGTCCCTGCTGTATCGACGCTGGGTCCCGCTGGGTCCTGCTGTGTCATCC
>NW_012302923.1:0-3125 GCF_000151885.1 Dipodomys ordii | reverse complement strand
ATATTATTGGAGAAGTTTTTGAAGCTTAATAAGCTGAAGCAGGAGAAGCAGAAGCAGAAGAATATGAATAAGCAAAAGGTGCAGAAGCAGAAGCAGTGGGAGAAGCAGAATAAGGAGAAGGAGAAGGAGCAGCAGAAGGAGTAGCAGAAGCAGAAAGAGAAGCAGAAACAGAAGCAGAACAAGAAGGAGAAGCAGGAAAATCAGAAGAAGCAGAAGTAGAAGCAGAAAGAGGAGAACAAGGAGAAGCAGAAGTAGAATCAGAAGAAACAGAAGAAGAAGAAGAAGAAACAGAAGCAAATGAAACAGAAGAAGGAGAAGAGCAGAAGCATAAGCTGAAGGAGAAGCAGAAGCAGAAGGAGAAGCATAAAGAGAAGCAGGAGAAGCAGAAGAAGCTGGAGAAGCAGAAGCAGAAGAAACAGGAGAAGCCGAAGAAGCAGAAGCAGAATCTGAAGCAGAGGGAGAAACAGAAGAAGCACAATCTGAAGCAGAAGCAGAAGAAACAGTAATAGTAGAATAAGCAGAAGCAGAAGCAGCAAGAGATGCAGAAGAAGAAGTCGGAGAAGGCGAGAGAGAAAGATTAGGAGTAGGAGAAGCTAAAAGGATAAGCAGAAGCAGCAGAAGCAGAAAGAGACGCAGAAGGAAAAGCAGCACGAGAAGTAGGAGAAGCAGGAGAAGCAGAAGCAGGAGAAGCAGAAGCAGAAGAAGCAGAAGAAGCAGAAGCAGAACTGAAGCAGAAGGAGAAGCAGAAGAAGCAGAATCTGGAGAAGCAGAAGGAGAAGCAGAAGCAGAAAGAGAAGCAAAAGCAGAAGGAGAAGCAGAAGAAACAGAAGAAGCAGAGGCAGTAGCAGAAGAAGCAGAAGATGCAGAAGCAGAAGGAGAAGCAGAAGGAAAAGCAGAAGAACGAGAAGGTGAGGGAGAAGGAGAAACAGAAGGAGAAGCAGAAAGAGAAGCAGAAGAAGGAGCAGGAGAAGGAAAAGCAGCAGGAGAAGCAGAAAGAGCAGCAGAAGGAGGAGCAGGAGATGCAGAAACAGGAGAAGCCTAAGCAGAACAAACAGGAGAAGGACAACAAGCAGAAGCAGAAGGAGAAGCAGAAACAGAAGGAGAAGCAGAAAGAGAAGGAGGGGAAGCAGAAGAAGCAGAAGCAGGAGAAGCAGAAGCATAAGAATCCGAAGAAGCAGAAGCAGAACCTGAAGCAAAAGGAGAAGCAGGAGAAGCAGAATCTGGAGAAGCAGAATGACAAGCTGAAGGAGAAGCAGAAGAAACAGAAGAAGCAGAAGCAGTAGCAGTTGCAGCAGAAGGAGAAGCAGAAGGAAAAGCAGGAGAACAAGAAGGAGAAAGAGAAACAGAAGCAGAAGGAGAAGGAGAATCAGAAGGAGAAGCAAAAGAAGCAAAAGGAGAAGCAGAAGGAGAAACAGAAGCAGAAGAAGCAACACAAGGAGAAGCAGAAGCAGAAGAAGATGCATAAGGAGAAGCAGGAGAAGCAGAAGAAGCAGAAGGAGAAGTAGAAGTAGGAGAAGGAGAAGGAAGAGTCGCAGAAGCAATAGGAGAAGAAGAAGGAGAAGCAGAAGCAGAATGAGAAGAAGAAAGAGAAGGACTAGAAGCAGAAGAAGCCGGAAAAGAAGAAGCAGAATAAAGAGAAGAAGAAGAAGAAGAAGAAGAAGAAGAAGAAGAAGAAGAAGAAGAAGAAGAAGAAGAAGAAGAAGAAGAAGAAGAAGAAGAAGAAGAAGAAGAAGAAGAAGAAGGAGAAGGAGAAGGAAAAGGAGAAGGAGAAGGAGAAGCAGAAGGAGAAGAAGTAGAAGCAGAAGAAGCAGAAGCAGGAGAAGCAGGAGAAGCAGAAGCAGAAGAAAAGGATAAGCATAAGAAGCAGAATCAGAGGGAGAAGCAGAAGAAGGACAAGGAGCAGCAGAAGGAGAAGCAGAAGGAGAATCAGAAGGAGAAGCAGAAGAAGGAGAAGCAGAAGCAGAAGAAGAAGAAGAAGCAGAAGAAGATGCAGAAGGAGAAGCAGGAGAAGCAGAAGAAGCAGAAGCAGAAGGAGAAGCAGAAGTAGGAGAAGGAGAAGGAGAAGGAAGGGCAGCAGAATCAATAGGAGAAGCAGAAGGAGAAGGAGAAGCAGAATGAGAAGCAGAAAGAGAAGCAGTAGAAGCAGAAGAAGCAGGAAAAGCATAAGCAGAAGAAAGAGAAGAAGAAGACGAGGGAGAAGAACAAGAAGAAGAAGAAGAAGAAGAAGAAGAAGAAGAAGAAGAAGCAGCATAAGGAGAAGCATAAGGAGAAGCAGTAGAAGCAGAAGCAGCAGAAGCAGGAGAAGCAGAAGCAGAAGAAAAAGAATAAGCAAAAGAAGCAGAAGCAGAAGCACTGGGAGAAGCAGAAGAAGGAGAAGGAGAAGGAGCAGCAGAAGGAGAAGCAGAAGCAGAAAGAGAAGCAGAAACAGAAGGAGAACAAGAAGGAGAAGCAGGAGAATCAGAAGAACCAGAAGAGGAAGCAGAAAGAGGAGAAGAAGGAGAAGCAGAAGTAGAATCAGAAGAAACAGAAGAAGAAGCAGAAGAAACAGAAGCAAAAGAAACAGAAGAAGGAGAAGAGCAGAAGCAGAAGCAGAAGGAGAAGCAGAAGCGAAGGAGAAGCAGAAAGAGAAGCAGGAGAAGCAGAAGCAGGAGAAGCAGAAGCAGAAGAAACAGGAGAAGCCGAAGAAGCAGAAGCAGAATCTGAAGCACGAGAAACAGAAGAAGCACAATCTGAAGCAGAAGCAGAAGAAACAGAAATAGTACAATAAGCAGAAGCAGCAGGAAAAGCAGAAGAAGAAGAAGGAGAAGGCGAAAGAGAAGGATTAGGAGTAGGAGAAGCAAAAGGATAAGCAGAAGCAGAAAGAGACGCAGAAGGAAAGGCAGCACGAGAAGTAGGAGAAGCAGAAGCAGGAGAAGCAGAAGAAACAGAAGACGAAGAAGCAGAATGAGAAGCAGAAGGAGAAATTGAAGCAGAAGCAGAAGGAGAAGCAGAAAAAGAGAAGGAGATGCAGGACGAGAAGCAGGAGAAGCAGAAGCAGGAGAAGCGGAAGCAGAAGAAACGGAAGAAGGAGAAGAAGCAGAAGCAGAAGGAGAAGCAGAAACAGAAGGAAAAGCAAAAAGAGAAGC
>NW_012302922.1:0-3126 GCF_000151885.1 Dipodomys ordii | reverse complement strand
TGTGTCCTCGCTGTGTCCCCTTTTGTGTCCCGCTGTGTCCTCACTGGGTAGCCCACTGTGCCCCGCTGTGCCCCCCGCTGTCCCCCGCTGTGGCCCGCTGTGTCCCGCTGTGTCCCGCTGTGTAACACTGTGTCCCGTGGTGTCCCACTTTGTCCCACGCTGTGTCCCCAGCTGCGTCCCCTCTGTGTCGCCGCTGTGTCCCCTCTCTGTCCTCTGCTGTCCCCCGCTGTGTCCCCCGCTGTGTCCCCCACTGTGACCCGCTGTGTCCCGCTGTGTCCCCCGCAGTGTCCCCACTGTGTGCCCCCTGTGTCCCACTGTGTACCCTGCTGTGTCCAGCTGTGTTCCCGCTGTGACCCGCTGTGTTCCCAGCTGTGTCCCGCAGTGTACCCCTCTGTGTCCCCCTCTGTGTCCCGCTGTGTTCCCCGCTGTGTCCCGCTGTGTCCCGCTGTGTCCCCCGCTGTGTCCTTGCTGTGTCCCCGCTGTGTCCTGCTGTATACTGCTGTGTCCCCCGCTGAGTCCCGCTGTGTCCCCGCTGTGTCCCGCTGTGTTCCCCATGTGTCCCCCGCTGTGTCCCACCGTGTCCCACTGTGTCCTCCACTGTTTCCCCCGCTGTGTCCGGCTGTGTCCCCCGCTGTGTGCTGCTGTGTCCCGCTATGTCACCCGCTTTGCACTGCTGTGTCCCCGCAGTGTCCCCGCTGTGTCCCGCTGTGTCACACTGTGTCCCGTGGTGTCCCACTTTGTCCCCCGCTGTTTCCCCCGCTGTGTCCTCCGCTGAGTACCCTCTGTATCGACGTTGTGACCCGCTGTGTCCCGCTGTGTCCTCGCTGTGTTCCCCGCTGTGTCCCGCTGTGTCCCCTGCTGTGTCCCCCGCTGTGTCCTCGCTGGGTCCCCCGCTGTGTCCTGCTGTGTCCTCGCTGGGTCCCCCGCTGTGTCCCGCTGTGTCCCCCACTGTGTCCCGCTGTGTCCGACTGTGTGCCGCTCTGTCCCCGCTGTGTCCCGCTGTGTCAGTGGTGTCCCGCTGTGTCCCCGCTGTGTGCCCGCTGTGTCCCGCTGTGTACCCCGCTGTGTCCAGCTGTGTCACCGAGGTGTCCCGCTGTGGCCCTACTCGGTCTCCGCTTTGTCCCCCGCTGAGTTCCGCTGTGTCCCGCTGCGTCCTTGCTGTGTCCCCCGCTGTGTCCCGCTGTATCCCCGCTATGTCCCCAGCTGTGTTCCGCTGTGTACTGCTCTGTACCCCGCTGTGTCTCGCTATGTTCCCGCAGTGTCCCGCTGTGTCCCGCTGTGTCCCGCTGTGTCCTCGCTGTGTCCCCTGCTGTGTCCTGTTGTTTCCCCAGCTGTGTACCTCGCTGTGTCCCGCTGTGTCCCCGCTGTATCGAGGCTGGGTCCCGCTGGGTCCCGCTGTGTCCGGCTGTGCCCCCACTGTGTCCCGTTGTGTCCAAAGCTGTGTACCATGCCGTGTAACGCTGTGTCCCCGCTGTATCGACGCTGTGTCCCGCTGTGTCCTCGCTGTGTTTCCCACTGTGTCCCGCTGTGTCCCCTGCTGTGTCCCCCGCTGTGTCCTCACTGTGTCCCCTGCTGTGTCCCGCTGTGTCCTCACTGGGTCCCCAACTGTGTCCCGCTGTGTCCCCTGCTGTGTCCCGCTGTGTCCGGCTGTGTCCCGCTCTGTCCCCGCTGTGTCCCGCTGTGTCCCGCTGTGTCCCCGCTGTGTGCCTGCTGTGTCCCACTGTGTCTGCCGCTTTGTCCCGCTGTGTCCCACTGTGTCCCCGCTGTGTCCCGTTGTGTCCCGCTGTGTCCCCGCTGTGTGCCCGCTGTGTCCCTCTGTGTACCCCGCTGTGTCCCGCTGTGTCCCGCTGTGTCACACTGTGTTCCGTGTTGTCCCGCTTTGTCCCCCGCTGTGACCTCGCTTTGTTTCCCGATGTGTCCCGCTGTGTACCACTCTGTGACCCCGCTGTGTCCCGCTCTGTACCCGCTGTGTCCCGCTATGTTCCCGCACTGTCCCCGCTGTGTCCTGCTGTGTCCTCGCTGTGTCCACCGCTGTGTCCCGTTGTGTCCTCAGCTGTGTACCCCGCTGTGTCCAGCTGTGTCCCCTCTGTATCGACGCTGTGTCCTCGATGTGTTCCTCGTTGTGTCCCGCTGTGTCCCCTTCTGTGTCCCTCGCTGTGTCCCTGCTGTGTCTCCGCTGTGTCCCGCTGTGTCCCGCTCTGTCCTCGCTGTATCCCAAGCTGTGTACCGCTGTGTCCCCCGCTGTGTCCTGCTGTGTCCCCGCTGTGTCCCACTGTGTCTCCCGCTGTGTCCCGCTGTGTCCCGCTGTGTCCCGCTGTGTCCCGGTGTGTCCCACTGTGTCCGCGCTGTGTTCCCGGCTGTGTCCCGCTGTGTACCCTTCTGTGTCCCCCGCTCTGTCCCGCTGTGTCCCCTGCTGTGACCCGCTGCTGTCCCCCGCTGTGTCCCCCGCTGTGTCTCGCTGTGTTGCCCACTGTGTCCCGCTGTGCCCCCTGCAGTGTCCCCGCTGTGTCCCACTGTGTCACACTGTGTCCCGTGTTGTCCCGCTTTGTCCCCCGCTGTGACCACGCAGTGTTTCCCGCTGTGTCCCGCTGTGTCCTCGCTGTGTTCCCCGCTGTGTTCCGCTGTGTCCGACTGTGTCCCGCTGTGTCCACTCTGTGTCCCGCTGTGTCCCCGCTGTGTGCCCGCTGTGTCCCGCTGTGTCCCCCGCTGTGTCCCGCTGTGTCCGACTGTGTCCCGCTCTGTCCCCGCTGTGTCCCGCTGTGTCCTGCTGTGTCCTCGCTGTGTCCCACGCTGTGTTCCGCTGTGTCCCCCGCTGTGTCCCGCTGTGTCCCGCTGTGTCCCTGCTGTGACCCTCTCTGTCCCCGCTATATTGACGCTGTGTCCCGGTGTGTCCCGCTGTGTCCGCGCTGTGTTTCCGGCTGTGTCCTGCTGTGTACCCCTCTGTGTCCCCTGCTGTGTCCCGCTGTGTCCCCTCTCTGTCCCCTGCTGTCCCCTGCTGTGTCCCCCGCTGTGTCTCACTGTGTCGCCCACTTTGTCCCGCTGTGCCCCTGCAGTATCCCAGCTGTGTCCCACTCTGTCACACTGTGTCCCGTGATGTCCCGTTTTGTCCCCCGCTGTGTCCCGAAG
>NW_012302921.1:0-3126 GCF_000151885.1 Dipodomys ordii | reverse complement strand
ACGGGGTCTTCAGTAAAATGGAGTTGCATAGATTCCTCATCACCAGTTGCACACACGAGCCGAGGGAAAGCCTTCATGCCTTCAATTTTTAAATGGCAGGGAAGGATGCTTTGTTCAAGCTGCCTGCTCAGACTTAGTACTCTCCGGGGGCATGTTCCAGCTTGCCCAGGTTGGGGGCCTGAGCATGGGCAACCTGCTGAATTCCCATCATCCAGACCTTGTCCCTGTGCTCCTTTTGCTCAAAGGTAGTGCTCTAGAACTTGAACCACTCAGGGTTTATTTTTGTTTGTTTTGTTTTCTTGTGATCCCTTAGGAAATACAAGTGTTGTGGACTTTCCTGCCCAGGTTGAATTCAAATTGGCATCTCAGCCTCCTGAGGAGCTAGGATTACAGGCAGGAGCCTCTAACAACCTGGCTTTCTTTTCTTCTTGTTGTTATTCTTTTCACAAGAATCTGAAATCTTCATGGAGTCATGCCAATGGTTTGCATTCGAAGTAAACTTCCTAGGCCTGGAATGCGAATGCTAAAACTGCCACCCACAAATGGAGGGAGATCCTGACAAAGTTATTCCTATTCATGTGAATTCGAATGGAATGTCATAAAAGTAATAATATTTTATTGTGAGAATACCATGCAGAAGAGTTACAATTACATAGGCAAGATATAAAACTTATAATAAAATTTGCAGTTAATTCATGATTCTACTTTAGAATGCCACACAAAAATTATTGAATTTATATCTTCCATTCTAGCACCATGGTATAATTAAGGATATTGACTGATTTTTTATAAATGCTTTTATACATATTCAATGATGATACTTCATTAAATGGAGGCATAATTTAATAACTAATAATTGGTAATTATATATATATATATATAATTTAATAATATCCTCACATTCTCTCTCTCTCTCTCTCTCTCTCTCTCTACTCTCTCTGTATATATATATTGGGCACTACTGTGGCTTGATCACAGTCCTCAGAACTTCCTGGCAGCTCAGTTTGCCGGAGGCTTGTGTGCTAAGACTGTGATCCTATTTACAAATTGGGCATTGTAGGTCGTGAGTTGAAATCCCAGTATGGCCAAACATTTATTCATGGAGTAAGAAGCGAATTTGGCACATGTTTTTCCTTCTCTGTGAAAGTCTTGGGTCTCAGTATATGTGATATGATGTAATAAAATAAATGTTATATGTGCAATAATACTAAATAAATAAGGGTAATACTTGTCATATGGAATAAACCCATGCATGTAAATAGATCTCATATATGAGTATTATTTTTTATAGTTCTGGGGCTTCAATTCAGGCCCTGGGAACTTGTCTGAATTGCTTGTCTTCAAGGACAGTGATCTTCCCCTTCACCCACAGTGCCTCAGAATTACCCAGATCCTGAGTTTAAATCCCAGACCTGCCAGAAAAATGGTAGAAATTCAAAGCCAAGGCCTTATTTATTATTATTATTATTATGTTGTTGTTGTTGTTTTGGGCCAAGCACTGGGCTTGAACTCAGATCTTGGCATCTCTGCCACAGCCAATCCTCGGATGCTAGGACCCGAGTTCAAAGCTCTGGGCTGGCAAAAAATAAAAAGGAGAAGGATAAAACTCAAAAATTCAAGCAGGTGGTTTTACATTTTTTTCGTATGTATTGTGACCATCCTGGGTCTAAATGACAATGCCCAGAAATTATACATGACCTTACATTGCTGATGTTTGGATGGCTATTAGGGAAGCCAAGCCGAAACCGGTAACTTAGGCATGGAGATCGAATCCCGGTACTGCCACTACGGAATGGCAGGAGATTCTAAGAAATGCTTTCCAATATAGATCTGTATGAATGGAATGTTGTAAAAGTAACAATTACATTAGCAGTTAATGTACAATTATATTATAAAATTATAAACATTATACTACATTGACTAATTTTCAATTAATATTTTATTATGTATTGAATCATGATTCTTAAAAAAGGAAGGAATAATTTAGTCGCCAATAATTGGTAGTAATATTGTATATACAATTTCATAATATACAGACATCTCTCATTATATACATCTATATCTACATCTATCTATCTATCTATCTATCTATCAATCTACCAATCTAAACATTTATCTGTTTATACACTTGTCACTACTGAGGCTGAGTGGTAGAGTGCTTGCCTAATACATACAAAGCCCTGGGTTAGATTCCTCACTACCGTATGCACAGAAAAATCAAGAAGTTGTGGTGTTGCTCAAGCAGTTGAGCACTATCTTTGATCGTAAAAGATTAAGGACTGTGTCTAGACCCTTACTCAAGACCCAGGACTGGCACCAAAAAAAAAAAGAAAGAAAAGATAGAATGTTCTGACTGCAACTATATAAGGATAAGGCTGCAAATATCTCATCAAAGAACAAGCTGGGAGTCTAGTGCTGACAGCTGCCATCTAACCTGACTTAGCCAGAGGTAAACCACTGCAACACAGCTCCCCGGAACCAGATGCTGCTGGCTTGCTCACCTCTGTCATCCAAGACACTTGGGGGCTGAGATGAGGCTCTGGTTGGTTTAAAACCCAGCCCTGGCAGGAAGTCTGTGAAACTGAGCTGTGGCTCAAAGTGGTAAAAGCTCGAGCCTTGAGCAAAAGATCTTAGGAGAGTACCCCCATCCTTTCAGTGTGATCCCCATGGCTGACGCCCTCCCCTCAAAGAAAACCCCACTCCTCTAAAATCTAAATTTGGACTGTTTGTGACGTGTTTCTGAAAGAATGGTGATACTGATGAAAGCACCCTAATTTTAATGACAGCTTGTGGGATACAGCTATGTGATGAGTCATTCATGAGTTGTTGTGTGCTGAGTAATTCATGTGGTGCATTTTTCACCTGGGTCTTGTAAAAGCTCCACAAGTAAGATGATTGTGCAGATGAGAAACTTGGGGCTCAGATATATCCCCATGTCAAGGCCAAAATTATGTATGTACCTAACTAGTGAGTTGTCTCATGCAGACAATTGTTTTGGTTTAAGTTTCTCAGAAATCAGCCTTAAATTCAGGGCCCTAGCCACTGACACTTACCTGTTGGGATCATGGCTAGCACCCAACCACGTGGAGCCAAGGACCCCCTTGCAACAGAGTGTTATGGTCTTGA
>NW_012302920.1:0-3126 GCF_000151885.1 Dipodomys ordii | reverse complement strand
TCATCCTCGCTTGTCCCTGCTGTGTCCTGTTGTGTCCCCCGCTGTGTCCTTTCTTGTCCCCCGGTGTGTCCTTGCTGTCCCCCGCTGTGTCCCCCACTGTGTCCCGCTGTGTCCCACTATGTCCATCTGTGTCCCCGCTGTGTCCCCCACTGTGACACCGCTGTGTCCCCGTTGTGTCCCCCGCTGTGTCCCACTCTGTCTCCCGCTGTTTCTCGCTGTATACCTGCTGTGTCCCGCTCTATCACGCTGTGATTCCACTTTGTTCCCCGCTGTGTCCCTACTGTGTCCCCGCTGTGTCCGCGCTGTGTCCCACTGTGTCCTCGCTGTGTCCCCCGTTGTGTCCCGCGGTGTCCCCTGCTGTGTCCCGCTGTGTCCCTCTGTTTCCCGCTTTGTGTATCTCTGTCTACAACGCTATGTCCCCGCTGTGTCCTGTTGTGTCCCACTGTGTCCTCGCTTGTCCCCTGCTTTGTCCCGGTGTTTCCCCCTTGTCCCCCGCTGTGTCCCTGCTGTCCCCTGCTGTGTCCCTGCTGTGTTCCGCTGTGTCCCGCTCTGTCCCCGCTTTGTCCCCCGCTGTGTCCCGCTCTGTCTCCCGCTGTTTCCCGCTGTTTCTCGCTGTGTACCTGCTGTGTCCCGCTCTATCATGCTGTGTTCCCACTTTGTTCCCCGCTGTGTCCCCACTGTGTCCCCGCTGTGCCCCCTTGTGTCCCCGCTGTGTCCTGCAGTGTCCCCCGATGAGGCCCCCGCTGTGTCCCCGCTGTGTCCAGCTGTGTCCCCCGCTGTGTCCCCTGCTGTGTCCCGCTGTGTCCCCCTCTGTTTCCCCGCTGTGTCCCCGTTGTCCCCTGGTGTGTCCCCGCTGTCCCCTGCTGTGTCCTGCTGTGTCCCCTCTGTCCCCCGCTGTGTCCCGCTGTGTCCCTCTGTGTTCTCTGCTGTGTCCCTCTGGGTCCCCCGCTGTGTCCCTGCTGTGGCCCCTTTTGTCCCCGCTGTGTCCCGCTGTATCCCCTGCTTTCCCGTGTTGTGTCCCGCTGTGTCCCCGTTGCCCCCCGGTGTGTCCCTGCTGTCCCCCGCTGTGTCCCCCTCTGTTTCCCCGCTGTTTCCCCATTGTGCTCAGGTGTGTTCCCGCTGTCACCCGCTGTGTCCCCATTATGTCCTGATGTGTCCTACTGTGTCTTCGTTGTGTCCCCCGCTGTGTCCCCGCTGTGACCCTGCTGTGTTCCGCTGTGTCCCGCGGTGTCCCCGCTGTGTCCTCGCTGTGTCCCCGCCCTGTCCCGCTGTGTCCCCCGCTGTGTCCCCGCTGTGTTCCCGCTGTGTCCCTCTGTTTCCTCACTTGTCCCCTGCTGTGTCCCGCTGTATCCCCTGCTCTGTCCCCCATTGTGTCCCGCTGTGTCCCCGTTTTCCCCCGGTGTGTCCCTGCTGTCCCCCGCTGTGTCCCCCTCTGTTTCCCCACTGTGATCCCCATTGTGCCCAGGTGTGTCCCCGATGTCCCCCGCTGTGTCCCCATTATGTCCCGCTTTGTCCTGCTGTGTCCTCGCTCTGTCCCCCGCTGTGTCCCCGCTGTGTCCCTGCTGTGTCCCGCTGTGTCCCGCTGTGTCCCCCGCTGTGTCCCCGCTGTGTCCCCGCTATGTCCCGCTGTGTCCCCGCTATGTCCCGCTGTGTCCCGCTGTTTCCTCGCTGTGTCCCGCTGTGTCCCGCTGTGTCCCCCGCTGTGTCCCGCTGTGTATTCGCTGTGTCCCCGCTGTGTCCTGCTGTGACTCCGCTCTGTCCCGCTGTGTCCCTGCTGTGTTCCCTCTGTGTCCCGCTGTGTCCCGCTGTGTCCCCGCAGTGTCCCTGCTTTGTCCCTCGCTGTGTCCCGCTGTATCCTCGCTGTCCCCCTTTGTGTCCCTCACTGTGTCCCCAGCTGTGTCCCGCTGTGTCCCCTGCTATGTCCCGCATTGTATCGCTTTGTCCACTGCTGTGTCCCGTTGTGTCCCCGCTGTATCCCCTGCTGTTTCACGCTGTGTCCCCATCTGTGTCACACTGTGTGCCACTGTGCCCCCCTCTGTGTCCCCGCTCTATCCCACTGTGTCCACCACTATGTCCCAGCTGTGTCCTGCTGTGTCCTCGCTCTGTCCCCCGCTGTGTCCCCGCTGTGTCCCCGCTGTGTCCCGCTGTGTCCCGCTGTGTCCCCCGCTGTGTCCCCGCTGTGTCCCCGCTATGTCCCGCTGTGTCCCCCGCTGTGTCCCGCTGTGTCCCGCTGTGTCCTGCTCTCCCCCACTGTGTACCCCGCTGTGTCCCGCTGTGTCCCGCTGTGTCCTGCTGTGTCCCGCTGTGTCCCTGCTGTGTGCCCACTGTGTCCCGCTGTGTACTCCATTGTTTCCAGCTGTGTCATCGCTGTGTCCCGCTGTGTCCCCTCTCTGTCTCCGCTGTCCCCTTCTGTGTCCCCCGCTGTGTCCTGCTGTGTCCTGATGTGTCCCCCGCTGTGTCCCGCTGTGTCCCCACAGTGTCTCCGCTGTGTCCCGCTGTGTCACACTGTGGCCCGTGGTGTCCCCAGCTGTGTACCCTGCTGTGTCCCTCTGTGTCCCCGCAGGGTCACCTCTGTTTCCAGCTGTGTCACCGCTGTGTCCCGCTGTGACCCCTCTCTGTCTCCGCTGTCCCCCGCTGTGTCCCCCGCTGTGTCCTGCTGTGTCCCGCTGTGTCCCCCACTGTGTCCCGCTGTGTCCCCGCAGTGTCTCGGCTGTGTCCCGCTGTGTCACACTGGCCCGTGGTGTCCCGTTGTGTCCCCACTGTATCGACACTGGGTCCCGCTGTGTCCTCGCTGTGTTCCCCATTGTGTCCCGGTGTGTCCCCCGCTGTGTCCCCCGCTGTGTCCCGCTGTGTCCATGTTGTCCCATGGTGTGTCCCTGCTGTCCCCAGCTGTGTCTCCCGCTGTGTTCCGATGTGTAACTCTGTGTCCCCGCTGTGTCCCCGCTGTGTCCGGCTGTGTCCCCCGTTGAGTCACCCGCTGTGTCCCGCTGTGTCCCGCAGTGTCACCGCTGTCCCCCGCTGTGTCCCACTGTGTCCCGCTGTGTCCCGGCTGTGTCCCGCTGTGTCCCCCAACATGTGTCCCCTACTGTGTCCCCCACAGTGTGGCCTGTATCCCCTGCTGTGTGA
>NW_012302919.1:0-3126 GCF_000151885.1 Dipodomys ordii | reverse complement strand
TCTCCCGCTGTGTCCCCCGCTGTGTCCTGCTGTGTCCCCCGATGTGCCCTGCTGTGTCCCGCTCTGTCCCGCTATGTCCTCGCTGTGTCCCGCTGTGTCCCCGCTGTGTCCCCCGCTGTCTCCAGCTCTGTCCCCTGCTGTGTCTCACGCTTTGTCCCCGCTGTGTCCCACTGCGTCCCGCTGTGTCCCGCTGTGCCCCCACTGTGTCCCGTTGTGTCCACAGCTTTGTACCATGCTGTGTAACGCTGTGTCTCCGCTGTATCTACGCTGTGTCCCGCTGGGTGCCGCTGTGTCCTCGCTGTGTTCCCCGCTGTGTCCAGCTGTTTCCCCCACTGTGTCCCCCACTGTGTCCTCGCTGTGTCCCCCGCTGTGTCCCGCTGTGTCCCGCTGTGTCCTCGCTATGTCCCGCTCTGTGTCCTCGCTGTGTCCCCCGCCGTGTCCCGCTGTGTCCCGCTGTGTCCCGCTGCGTCCCCGCTGTGTCCCGGTGTGTCCCGCTTTGTCCCCCACTGTGTCCCGCAGTGACCCTGCTGTGTCCCGCTGTGTCCCACTGTGTCCCGTGGTGTCCCGCTTTGTCCCCTGCTGTGTCCCCAGCTGAGTCTCGCTGTGTCCCCATTGTGTCCTCTCTGTGTCCCGCGCTGTGTCCTGCTCTGTTCCCCACTGTGTCTCCCGTTTTGTCCCTCCTGTGCCCCACTGTGACCCGCTGTGTCCCACTGTGTCCCCGCTGTATCGTCGCTGTGTCCCGCTGGGTCCTGCTGTGTCTCTCTCTGTGTTCACCACTGTGTCCCGCTGTGTCTCCCGCTGTGTCCCTCGCTGTATCCCCCGCTGTGTCCCGCTGTGTCCCCCGCTATGTCCTTGCTGTGTCCCCGCTGGGTCCCGCTGGGTCCCACAGTGTCCCCCGCTGAGTCCGGTTGTGTCACCGCTGTGTCCCGCTGTGTCCCGGCTCTATCGACGCTGTATCCCACTGGGTCCCGCTGTGTCCTCTCTTTGTTCCCCGCTGTGTCCCGCTGTGTCCCCCGCTGTGTCTCTCGCTGTGTCCCGCTGTGTCCCCGGCTGTGTCCGGCTGTGTCCCGCTGTTTCCCCCGCTGTGTCCTTGCTGTGTCCCCGCTGTGTCCCGCTGTGTCCCGCAGTGTCCCCAGCTGTGTCCCGCTGTGTCACCGCTGTGTCCCGCTTTGTCCTCGCTGTGTCCCCCGCTGTGTCCCGCTTTGTGCCTGCTGTGTACCCCGCTGTGTCCCTCTGTGTCCCCCGCTGTGTCCCGCTGTGTCCCCTGCTCTGTCCCCACTGTGTCACGCTGTGTTTCGCTGTGTCCGGCTGTGTCCTCGCTCTGTCTCCCTCAGTGTCCAGCTGTGCCCTCCCTGTGTCCCCCGCTGTGTCCCGCTGAGTCCCCTGCTGTGTCCTGCTGTGTCCCGCTGTGTCACGCTCTGTCCCCTCTGTGTCCCTCTGTGTCCAGCTCTGTCCCTGTTGTGTGTCCGCTGTGCCCCGCTGTGTACCCTTCTGTGTCCAGTTGTGTCCCCTCTGTGTCCGGCGGTGTCCATTCTCTTTCCCCCGCTGTCCACCGCTGTGTCCCCCGGCTGTGTCCCGCAGTGTCCCCGCTGTGTCCCGCTGTGTCCTACTGTGTCCCGTGGTGTCCCACTTTTTCCCCTCTATGTCCCCTGCTGAGTCCCCTCTGTGTCCCCGCTGTGTCCAGGTGTGTCCTCGCTGTGTCCTCCGCTGTCTCCCGCTTTGTCCCACGCTGTGTCCTACTGTGTCCCACTGTGTCCCTGCTGTGTCCCCCGCTGTGTCCCGCTCTGTCCCGCTGTGTCCCCCGCTGTGTCCCGCTGTGTCCCCGCAGGTTCACCGCTGTTTCACGCTCTGTCCTTGCTGTGTCCCCGCTGTGTCCCGCTGTGTCCCGCAGTGTCCCCAGCTGTGTCCCGCTGTGTCACCGCTGTGTCCCGCTGTGTCCTTGCTGTGTCCCCGGCTGTGTCCCGCTTTGTCCTTGCTGTGTACCCCGCTGTGTTCCTCTGTGTCCCCGGCTGTGTCCCGCTGTGTCCCCTGCTCTGTCCCCACTGTGTCACGCTGTGTTTCGCTGTGTCCGGCTGTTTCCTCGCTCTGTCTCATTCAGTGTCCAGCTGGGTCCTCCCTGTGTCCCCCGCTGTGTCCCGCTGAATCCCCTGCTGTGTCCCGCTGTATCCCGCTGTGTCACGCTCTGTCCCATCTGTGTCCCTCTGTGTCCAGCTCTGTCCCAGTGGTGTGTTCGCTGTGCCCCGCTCTGTACCCTTCTGTGTCCAGCTGTGTCCCCTCTGTGTCCCGCTGTGTCCCTTCTCTGTCCCCTGCTGTCCACCTCTGTGTCCCCCGGCTGTGTCCCGCAGTGTCCCCGCTGTGTCCCGCTGTGTCCTACTGTGTCCCGTGGTGTCCCGCTTTTTCCCCTCTTTGTCCCCTGCTGAGTCCTCTCTGTGTCCCCGCTGTGTCCAGCTGTGTCCTCGCTGTGTCCTGCTGGGTCCTGCTGTGTCCCCGCTGTGTCCCTGCTGTGTCCGGCTGTGTCCTCCGCTATCTCCCGCTTTGTCCCACGCTGTGTCCCGCTGTGTCCTCGCTGTGTCCCCTGCTGTGTCCTGCTGTGTTCCCGCTGTGTCCCAAGCTGTGTCCTGCTTTGTCCCGCTGTGTGCCCCGCTGTGTCCCACTATGTTCCCGCAGTGTCCCCGCTGTGTCCCCGCTGTGTCCTCGCTGTGTTCCCCGCTGTGTCCCGCTGTGTCCCCCGCTGTGTCTCGCTGTGTGTGTACTGCTGTGTCCCCACTGTGTCCCGCTGTGTCTCGCTGTGTCCCGCTGTGTCCTCGCTGTTTCCCACGCTGTGTTCTGCTGTGTCCTCGCTGTGTCCCCCGCTGTGTCCCGTTGTGTCCCCAGCTGTGTACCCCACTGTGTCCCGCTGTGTCCCCGCTGTATCGACGCTGTGTCCCCCTGGGTCCCGCTGTGTCCTCCCTGTGTTCCCCACTGTGTCCCGCTATGTACCCCTCTGTGTCCCTCGCTGTGACCCGCTGTGTCCCGCTATGTACTGCTGTGTCTCCGGCTGTGTCCCGCTGTGTCCCGCTGTGTCACGCTCGGTCCCATCTGTGTCCCTATGTGTCCAGCTCTGTCCCCGTGGTGTGTCCGCTGTGA
>NW_012302918.1:0-1152 GCF_000151885.1 Dipodomys ordii | reverse complement strand
GCTGTTTCCCCGCTGTGTCATGCTGTGTCCCTCTGTGTCCCCTCTGTGTCCCCGCTGTGCCCCGCTGTGTCCCCTGCTTTGTCCCCCGCTGTGTCCCGCTGTGTCCCCGCTCTGTCCCCGCTGGGTCCCGCTGGGTCCCGCTGTGTCCCCGCTGTGTCCCCGCTGTGTCCCGCTGTGTCCCTGGTCTGTCCTCACTGTGTAACCGCTAAGTCCCTCTTTGTCCCCACAGTGTCCCACTCTGTCCCCTGCTGTTTCCCCGCTGTGTCCCCGCTGTGTCCTCCTGTGTCCCGCTGAGTCCTCGCTGTGTCCTTCTGTATCCCACAGTGTCCCCCGCTGTGTCCCCCTCTATTTCCCCGCTGTGACTTGCTGTGCCCATGCTGTGTCCCCCACTGTGTCCCACTGTTTCCCGCTGTGTCCCCCGCTGTGTTCCCCGCTGTGTCCCACTGTGTCCTCGGTGTGTCCCCGCTGTGTCCCGCTCTGTCGCGCTGTGTCCCGCTTTGTTCTGCTGTGTCGCCTCTGTGTCCCCCCGCTGTGTCCAGCTGTGTCCCCGCTGTGTCCCCGCTGTGTCCCGCTGTGTCTCGCTGTGTCCCCGCTGTGTCCTCGCTGTGTCCTGCTGTGTCCCGCTGTGTCCCGCTGTGTCCTCGCTGTGTCCCCGCTGTGTCCCGATGTGTACCGCTGTGTCTGCCTCTGTGTACCCCGCTGTGTCCTGCTGTGTCCTCGCTGTGTCCCCCGCTGTTTCCGGCTGTTTCCCCTGCTGTGTCACCCGCTGTGTCCTTTGATGTGTCCCCAGCTGAGTCCCTCTGTGTCCCCCGCTGTTTACTGCTGTGTTCCCCACTGTGTCCCCCGCTTTGTCCCTGCTGTGTCCCCACTCTGTCCCGCTGTGTCCCGCTGTGTCCCGCTGTGTCCCTCTGTGTCGCCCCCTGTGTTCCCCTGTGTCCCCGCTGTTTCCCACTGTGACCCCCGCGCAGTCATGCTGTGTCCCCGTTGTCCACCGGTGTGTCCCCTCTGTCCCCCGCTGTGTCCCCGCTGTGTCCCGCTGTGTCCTGGTGTGTCCCGCTGTGTCCCCGTTTTGTCCCCCGCTTTGTCCCCAATGTGTCCCGAAAATGTCCCGCTGTGTCCCCTGCTGTGTCCCGCTGTGTCCCCTGCTGTGTC
>NW_012302917.1:0-3126 GCF_000151885.1 Dipodomys ordii | reverse complement strand
TATTATTTTGGTTTTTTTTTTGTGAGCATACTGTACAGAGGGTTTACAATTACATGGGCAGGATAATGCGTACATTTCTTATGATTCATTGTAGTCTCCTCCTTTGGTTACGCTTCACCTCCCTTCCCCGCCTCCCCCCTACCCCCCCCCCAATCCTCCCCCCTTCTCCCCCCCATACCAACATTGTCAAACTCGTTTTCGGATGCACAACTTGAATGTCTCATTGTTGAGAAATTGAAGCTGTGGAGTTGCACAAGCTGATTGTCAAGCTCACCACTGAGAATTATAATCAGATCGAGAATCATAATGAGAAGCATGAGAAGCAGAAGCAGGAGAATCAGAAGCAGAAGAAACAGAAGAATGAGAAGAAGCATAAGCAGGAGGAGAATCAGAAACAGAAGGAAAAGCAGCAGGAGAAGCAGAAGAAGCAGCAGCAGGAGAAGCAGAAGCAGAAGAAGCCGAAGAAGCAGAAACAGAACCTGAAGCAGAAGGAGAAGCAGAAGAAGCAGAATCTGGAGAAGCAGAAGGAGAAGCAGAAGCAGAAAGAGAAGCAAAAGCAGAAGGAGAAGCAGAAGGAGAAGCAGAAGAAACAGAAGAAGCAGAGGCAGTAGCAGAAGAAGCAGAAGATGCAGAAGCAGAAGTAGAAGCAGAAGGAAAAGCAGAAGAACGAGAAGGTGAGGGAGAAGGAGAAACAGAAGGAGAAGCAGAAAGAGAAGCAGAAGAAGGAGCAGGAGAAGGAAAAGCAGCAGGAGAAGCAGAAAGAGCAGCATAAGGAGGAGCAGGAGATGCAGAAACAGGAGAAGCATAAGCAGAACAAACAGGAGAAGGACAAGAAGCAGAAGCAGAAGGAGAAGCACAAACAGAAGGAGAAGCAGAAAGAGAAGGAGGGGAAGCAGAAGAAGCAGAAGCAGGAGAAGCAGAAGCATAAGAATCCGAAGAAGCAGAAGGAGAACCTCAGGCAGAAGGAGAAGCAGGAGAAGCAGAAGAAGCAGAATCTGGAGAAGGAGAAGGAGAAGCAGAAGCAGAAAGAGAATGAAAATCAGAAGGAGAAGCAGAAGAAACAGAAGAAGTAGAAGCAGTAGCAGTTGTAGCAGAAGCAGAAGGAGAAGAAGAAGGAAAAGCAGAAGAAGAAGAAGGAGAAGGAGAAACAGAAGGAGAAGCAGAAGGAGAAGCAGAAAGAGAAGCAGGTAAAGCAGAAGAAGAAGAAGAAGAAGAAGAAGCAGAAGAAGGAGAAGGAGAAGCAGAAGCAGAAGAAGATGCAGAAGGAGAAGCAGAAGAAGCAGAAGAAGAAGGAGAAGCAGGAAAAGCAGAAGCAAAAGGTGAAGCAAAAGAAGGAGAAGGAGAAGCAGAGGCAGAAGAAGAAGCATAAGGACAAGCACAAGCAGAAGGAGATGCAGAAGGAGAAGCAGGAGAAGCAGAAGAAGCAGAAGCTGAAAGAGAAGCAGAAGTAGGAGAAGGAGAAGGAGGAGAAGCAGAAACAGAAGGAGAAGCAGAAGCAGAATGAGAAGCAGAAAGAGAAGCAGGAGGAGGACAAGAAGCAGAAGCAGGAGAAGCCGAAAGAGAAGAAGCAGAAACAGAAGCAGAAGGAGAAGCAGAAGCAGAACGAGAAGCAGCAGAAGAAGTAGAACCAGAAATTCAGCCACGAGCAACAGAAGAAGCAGAAGCAGAAGGAGAAGCAAAAAGAGAAGCAGAAGGAGAAGTAGAAAAAGCAGCAGAAGAAGCAGAAAAACAATCAGGAGAAGCAGAAGCAGAAAGAGAAGTAGAAGCAGAAGAATCAGAAGAAGAAGCAGTAGAAGCATAAGAAGCGGAAGCAGGAGAAGCAGAACCAGAAGAAAAAGAAGAAGCATAAGAAGCAGAAGCAGAGGGAGAAACAGAAGAAGGAGAAGGAGCAGCAGAAGGTGAAGCAGAAGGAGATGCAGAAGCAGAAAGAGAAGCAGAAATAGAAGGAGAAGAAGAAGGAGAAGTTGGAGAATCAGAAGAAGCAGAAGCAGAAAGAGAAGCAGATGAAGGAGAAGGAGATGCAGAAGGAGATGGAGTAGCAGGAGAAGCAGAAGAAGCAGAAGCGGGAGAAGCAGAAGAAGTAGAAGAAGTAACAGAAGAAAGAGAAGGAGCAGAAGGAGAAGCAGAAGCAGAAGGAGAAGCAGAAAGAGAAGCAGAAGAAGCAGTAGCAGGAGAAGCAGAAGTAGAAGAAACAGAAGAAGCCGAAGAATCAGAAGGAGAACCTGAAGCAGAAGGAGAAGCAGAAGCAGCAAAAGCTGGAAAAGCAGAAGCAGAAGAAACCGAACAAGCAGAAGAAGCAGAAGCAGAACGAGAAGCAGAAGAAGAGCGAGAAAGAGAAGGATTAGGAGTAGGAGGAGCAGAAGCAGAATAAGAAGCAGAAAGAGAAGCAGAAGGAGAAGCAGAAGGAGAAACAGAAGCAGAAGCAGGAGAAGCAGAAGAAGAAGCAGAAAGAGAAGCACAAGAAGGAGGAATTGAAGGAGAAGGAGAATGAGAAGGAGAAGCAGGAGAAGTAGGAGAAGCAGAAGAAGAAGAAGCAGGAGAAGCAGAAACAGAAGAAACAGAAAAAGCAGAAAAAGCAGAACAAGAAGCAGCAGGAGAAGCAGAAGAAGAAGAAGGAGAAGGAGAAAGAGAAGGATTAGGAGTAGGAGAAACAGAAGGATAAGCAGAAGCAGAAAGAGAAGCAGAAGGAGAAGCAGGAGAAGCAGAAGAAGCAGAAGCAGGAGAAGCAGAAGCAGAATGAAAAGCAGAAGAAGGAGAAATTGAAACAGAAGAAGATGCAGAAGGAGAAGCAGAAGCAGAAGTAGAAGCAGAAGAAGGAGAAGCAGAAGGAGAAGCATAAGGAGAAACAGAAGGAGAAGCAGGAGAAGCAGAAGCAGGAGAAGCAGAATCAAAAGAAATAGAAGAAGGATAAGAAGCAGAAGCAGAAAGAGAAGCAGAAACAGAAGGAGAAGCAGAAATAGAAGCAGAAGAAGCAGAATCTGGAGAAGAAGGAGAACCAGAAGGAGAAGCAGAAGCAGAAAGAGAAGCAAAAGCAGAAGGAGAAGCAGAAAGAGAAGCAGAAGAAACAGAAGAAGCTATGAGAGCAGAAGCAGTATCAGAAGAAGCTGAAGATGCAGAAGCAGATAG
>NW_012302916.1:0-3126 GCF_000151885.1 Dipodomys ordii | reverse complement strand
GAAGAAGCAGAAGAAACAGAAGCAAAAGAAACAGAAGAAGGAGAAGAGCAGAAGCAGAAGGAGAAGCAGAAGCAGACGGAGAAGCAGAAAGAGAAGCAGGAGAAGCAGAAGAAGCAGGAGAAGCAGAAGCAGAAGAAACAGGAGAAGCCAAAGAAGCAGAAGCAGAATCTGAAGCAGAAGGAGAAACAGAAGAAGCACAATCTGAAGCAGAAGCAGAAGAAACAGTAATAGTAGAATAAGCAGAAGCAGAAGCATCAAGAGAAACAGAAGAAGAAGAAGTAGGAGAAGGCGAGAGAGAAGGATTAGGAGTTGGAGAAGCTAAAGGGTAAGCAGAAGCAGAAAGAGACGCAGAAGGAAAAGAAGCACGAGAAGTAGGAGAAGCAGGAGAAGCAGAAGCAGGAGAAGCAGAAGAAACAGAAGAAGCAGAAGCAGAATGAGAAGCAGAAGGAGAAATTGAAGCAGAAGCAGAAGGAGAAGCAGAAGAAGGAGAAGGAGAAGCAGAAAGAGAAGCAAAAAGAGAAGCAGAACGAGAAGCAGGAGAAGCAGAAGCAGGAGAAGCAGAAGCAGGGGAAGCAGAAGCAGAAGAAACAGAAGAAGGAGAAGAAGCAGAAGCAGAAGGAGAAGCAGAAACAGAAGGAAAAGCAGAAAGAGAAGCAGGAAAAGCAGAAGAAGCAGCAGCAAGAGAAGCAGAAGCAGAAGAAGCCGAAGAAGCAGAAGCAGAACCTTAAGCAGAAGGAGAAGCAGAAGCAGAAAGAGAAGCAAAAGCAGAAGGAGAAGCAGAAGAAACAGAAGAAGCAGAGGCAGTAGCAAAAGAAGCAGAAGATACAGAAGCAGAAGGAGAAGCAGAAGGAAAAGCAAAAGAAAGAGAAGGAGAAGGAGAAGGAGAAACAGAAGAAGAAGCAGAAAGAAAAGCAGAAGAAGGAGCAGGAGATGCAGAAACAGGAGAAGCAGAAGCAGAAGAAACAGGAGAAGGACAAGAAGCAGAAGCAGAAGGAGAAGCAGAAACAGAAGGAGAATCAGAAAGAGAAGGAGGGGAAGCAGAAAAAGCAGAAGCAGGAGAAGCAGACGCATAAGAATCCGAAGAAGCAGAAGCAGAACCTGAAGCAGAAGGAGAAGCAGGAGAAGCAGAATCTGGAGAAGCAGAAGGAGAAGCAGAAAGAGTATCAAAATCAGAAGGAGAAGCAGAAGAAACAGAAGAAGTAGAAGCAGTAGCAGTTGTAGCAGAAGCAGAAGGAGAAGCAGAAGGAAAAGCAGAAGAACAAGAAGGAGAAGGAGAAACAGAAGGAGAATCAGAAGGAGAAGCAGAAAAAGAAGCAGGTAAAGCAGAAGCAGCAAAAGGAGAAGCAAAAGAAGGAGAAGGAGAAGCAGAAGCAGAAGAAGAAGCACAAGGACAAGCACAAGCAGAAGGAGATGACGAAGGAGAAGCAGGAGAAGCAGAAGAAGCAGAAGCTGAAGGAGAAGCAAAAGTTGGAGAAGGAGAAGGAGGAGAAGTAGAAGCAGAAGGACAAGCAGAAGCGGAATGAGAAGCAGAAAGAGAAGCAGGAGAAGCACAAGATGCAGAAGCAGGATAAGCCGAAACAGAAGAAGCAGAAGAATCAGAAACAGAAGCAGAAGTAGAAGCAGAAGGAGAAGGAGAAGCAGCAGAAGAAGTAGAACCAGAAATTCAGGCAGGAGAAACAGAAGAAGCAGATGGAGAAGGCGAAGCAAAAAGAGAAGCAGAAGGAGAAGTAGAAGCAGCAGCAGAAGGAGAAGCAGCAGAAGAAGCAGAAAAAAAAGCAGGAGAAGCAGAAGCAGAAAGAGAATTAGAAGCAGAAGAAGCAGAAGCAGAAGAAGAAGCAGTAGAAGCATAAGAAGCAGAAGCAGGAGAAGCAGAAGCAGAAGAAAAAAAGAAGCATAAGAAGCAGAAGCCGAAGCAGAGGGAGAAAAAGAAGAAGGAGAAGGAGCAGCAGAAGTTGAAGCAGAAGGAGATGCAGATGCAGAAAGAGAAGCAGAAACAGAAGGAGAAGGAGAAGTTGGAGAATCACAAGAAGCAGAAACAGAAGGAAAAGGAGAAGCAGAAGCAGAAGGACAAGCAGGAGAAGCAGAAGAAGCAGAAGCGGGAGAAGCAGCAGCAGAAGAAGAAACAGAAGAATGAGAAGGAGCAGAAGGAGAAGCAGAAGCAGAAGGAGAAGCAGAAAGAGAAGCAGAAGAAGCAGTAGCAGGAGGAGCAGAAGCAGAAGAAACAGAAGAAGCCGAAGAAGCAGAAGGAAAACCTGAAGCAGAAGGAGAAGCAGAGCAGGAGAAGCTGGAAAAGCAGAAGTAGAAGAACAGAACAAGCAGAAGAAGCAGAAGCAGAACGAGAAGCAAAAGAATAAGAAGGAGAAAGAGAAGGATTAGGAGTAGGAGGAGCAGAAGCAGAATTAGAAGCAGAAAGAGAAGCAGAAGGAGAAACAGAAGAAGCAGAAGCAGGAGAAGCAGAAGCAGAATGAGAAGCACAAGAAGGAGAAATTGAAGGAGAAGGAGAATGGGACGGAGAAGCAGAAGGAAAAGTAGGAAAAGCATTAGAAGAAGAATCAGGAGAAGCAGAAGCAGAAGAAGGAGAAGAGCAGAAGCAGAAGGAGAAACAGAAGCGGAAGGAGAAGAAGAAGTAGCTGAAGCTGAAGCAGAAGAAGAAGAAACAGAAAAAGCAGAAGAAGCAGAAGAAGAAGCAGCAGGAGAAGCAGAAGAAGAAGAAGGAGAAGGAGAAAGAGAAGGATTAGGAGTAGGAGAACCAGAAGGATAAGCAGAAGCAGAAAGAGAAGCAGGAGAAACAGAAGACGCAGGAGAAGCAGAAGCAGAGGAAACAGGAGAAGCCGAAGAAGCAGAAGCAAAATCTGAAGCAGAAGGAGAAACAGAAGAAGCACAATCTGAAGCAGAAGAAACAGAAATAGTAGAATAAGCAGAAGCAGAAGCAGCAGGAGAAGCAGAAGAAGAAGGCGGAGAAGGCGAAAGAAAAGGATTAGGAGTAGGAGAAGCAAAAGGAAAAGCAGAAGCAGAAAGAAACGAAGAAGGAGAAGGAGCACGAGAAGTAGGAGAAGCAGAGAAGCAGAAGCAGAGAAAGGAGAAGAAACAGAGCGAGAAGTAGAGAAGCAGAGCAGGAGAAGCAGA
>NW_012302915.1:0-3127 GCF_000151885.1 Dipodomys ordii | reverse complement strand
TAACGACAAGGAGAAACAGAAGGAGAAGAAGAATGAGAAGCAGAAGGAGAAGCAGGAAAAACAGAAGAAGCAGAAACAGACGGAGAAGCAGAAGAAGGAGAAGCAGAAGCAGAAGAAGAAGCAGAAGGAAAAGCACAAGCAGAAGGAGATGCAGAAGGAGTAGCAGGAGAAGCAGAAGAAGCAGAAGCAGAAGGAGAAGAAGAAGGAGAAGAAGCAGAATCAGAAGAAGCAGAAGGAGAATTAGAAAGAGTGCCGACGAAGAGAAGCAGAACGAGAAGCAGGAAAGCAGAAGAAGCAGAGCGGGAGAAGCAGAAGAAGAAGAAACAGAAGAAATAGAAGGAGCAGAAGCAGAAGGAGTAGCAGAAGCAGAAGGAGAAGCAGAAAGAGAAGCAGGAAAAGCAGAAGAAGCAGAAGCAGGAGAAGCAGAAGCAGAAGAAACAGGAGAAGGACAAGAAGCAGAAACAGAAGGAGAAGCAGAAACAGAAGGAGAAGCAGAAAGAGAAGGAGGGGAAGCAGAAGAAGCAGAAGCAGGAGAACCAGAAGCATAAGAATCCGAAGAAGCAGAAGCAGAACCTGAATCTGAAGGAGAAGCAGGTGAAGCAGAAAAAGCAGAATCGGGAGAAGCAGAATGAGAAGCTGAAGGAGAAGCAGAAGCAGAAAGAGAATCAAAAGGAGAAGTAGAAGCGGAAGAAACAGAAGAAGCAGAAGCAGTAGCAGTTGCAGCAGAAGCAGAAGGAGAAGAAAAAGTAAAAGCAGAAGAACGAGAAGAAGAAAGAGAAACAGAAGGAGAAGCAGAAGAAGCAGAAGGAGAAACAGAAGCAGAAGAAGAAGCAGAAGGAGAAGCAGAAGTAGAAGAAGATGCAGAAGGAGAAGCAGGAAGAAGCAGAAGAAGAAGAAGCAGAAGGAGAAGGAGAAGTAGGAGAAGGAGAAGGAAGAGCCACAGAAGCAATAGGAGAAGCAGAAGGAGAAGCAGAAGCAGAATGAGAAGCAGAAAGAGAAGCAGTAGAAGAAGAAGAAGCAGGAAAAGCAGAAGCAGCAGAAAGAGAAGAAGAAGAAGAAGAAGAAGAAGAAGAAGAAGAAGAAGAAGAAGAAGAAGAAGAAGAAGAAGAAGAAGAAGAAGAAGAAGAAGAAGAAGAAGAAGAAGAAGAAGAAGAAGAAGGAGAAGGAGAAGGAGAAGCAGTAGAAGCAGAAGAAGCAGAAGCAGGAGAAGCAGAAGAAAAAGAATAAGCATAAGAAGCAGAATCAAAGGGAGAAGCAGAAGAAGGAGAAGCAGAAGCAGAAGAAGCAGCAGAAGGAGAAGCAGAAGCAGAAGAAGATGCAGAAGGAGAATCAGGAGAAGCAGAAGAAGGAGAAGGAGAAGGCGAAAGAGAAGGATTAGGAGTAGGAGAAACAAAAGGATAAGCAGAAGCAGAAAGAGATGCAGAAGGAGAAGCAGCATGAGAAGTAGGAGAAGCAGGGGAAGCAGAAGCAGGAGAAGCAGAAGAAACAGAAGGCGCAGAAGCAGAATGAGAAGCAGAAGGAGAAATTGAAGCTGAAGCAGAAGCAGAAGGAGAAGCAGAATCAGAAGGAGAAGCAGAAGAAGGAGAAGCAGAAAGAGAAGCACAACGAGAAGCAGGAGAAGCAGAAGCAGGAGAAGCAGAAGCAGAAGAAACATAGGAAGGAGAAGAAGCAGAAGCAGAAGGAGAAGCAGAAACAGAAGGAAAAGCAGAAAGAGAAGCAGGAGAAGCAGAAGAAGCATCAGCAGGAGAAGCAGAAGCAGAAGAAGCCGAAGAAGCAGAAGCAGAACCTGAAGCAGAAGGAGAAGCAGGAGAAGCAGAATCTGGAGAAGAAGAAGGAGAAGCAGAAGCAGAAAGAGAAGCAAAAGCAGAAGGAGAAGCAGAAGAAACAGAAGAAGCAGAGGCAGTATCAGAAGAAGCAGAAGTTTCAGAAGCAGAAGGAGAAGCAGAAGGAAAAGCAGAAGAACTAGAAGGAGAAGGAGAAGGAGAAACAGGAGTAGAAGCAGAAAGAGAAGCAGAAGAAGGAGCAGTAGAAGGAAAAGCGGCAGGAGAAACAGAAAGAGCAGCAGAAGGAGAAGCAGGAAATGCAGAAACAGGAGAAGAACAAGCAGAAGAAACAGGAGAAGGACAAGAAGCAGAAGCAGAAGGAGAAGCAGAAAGAGAAGGAGGGGAAGCAGAAAAAGCAGAAGCAGGAGAAGCAGAAGCATAAGAATCCAAAGAAGCAGAAGGAGAACCTCAGGGAGAAGGAGAAGCAGGAGAAGCAGAAGAAGCAGAATCTGGAGAAGCAGAATGAGAATCAGAAGGAGAAGCAGAAGCAGAAAGAGAATCAAAAGCAGAAGGAGAAGCAGAAAAAACAGAAGAAGTAGGAGCAGTAGAAGTTGTAGCAGAAGCAGAACGAGAAGCAGAAGGAAAAGCAGAAGAACAAGAAGGAGAAGGAGAAACAGAAGGAGAAGCAGAAGGAGAAGCAGAAATTGAAGCAGGTAAAGCAGAAGAAGAAGAAGCAGAAGAAGAAGAAGAAGAAGGAGAAGAAGAAGAAGGAGAAGGAGAAGCAGAAGCAGAAAAATATGCAGAAGGAAAAGCAGAAGAAGCAGAAGCAGAAGGAGAAGCAGGAAAAGCAGAAGAAGCAGAAGCAAAAGGAGAAGCAAAAGAAGGAGAAGGAGAAGCAGAGGCAGAAGAAGAAGCATAAGGCCAAGCACAAGCAAAAGGAGATGCAGAAGGAGAAGCAGAAGAAGCAGAAGATGAAGGAGAAGCAGAAGTTGGAGAAGGAGAAGGAGGAGAAGCAGAAGCAGAAGGAGAAGCAGAAGCGGAATGAGAAGCAGAAAGAGAAGCAGGAGAAGCACAAGAAGCAGAAGCAGGAGAAGCCGAAAGAGAAGAAGCAGAAGAAGCAGAATCAGAATCAGAAGTAGAAGCAGAAGCAGAAGGAGAAGCAGCATAAGAAGTAGAATTAGAAATTCAGGCAGGAGAAAGAGAAGAAGCAGAAGCAGAAGCAGAAGGCGAAGCAAAAAGAGAAGGAGAAGGAGAAGAAGCAGCAGAAGTAGAAGCAGCAGAAGAAGCCGAAGAACAAGCAGGAGAAGCAGAAGCACAAAGAGAAGAAGAAGCAGGAGAAGCAGAAGCAGAAGAAGAAGCAGTAG
>NW_012302914.1:0-3127 GCF_000151885.1 Dipodomys ordii | reverse complement strand
ACAGAGGGACACAGCGGGACACAGCGGGGACACAGCTGGACACAGCGGCACACAGCGGGAACACAGCTGGACACAGCAGGACACAGCAGGGGATACAGTGGGACACAGCAGGGGACACAGTGGCGGAGACTGCAGGACAAAGCGGGGGATACAGCGGGGGACCCAGTGGGACACAGCGGGGAACACAGCGAGGACACAGCGGGACCCAGCTGGACACAGCGTCGATACAGCGGGAACATAGCGGGACACATTGGGACACAGCGGGACACAGCGGGACCAAGCGGGGACAAAGCGGCAGACACAGCGGGACACAGCGGGGGACACAGCGGGGACACAGCGGGACACAGCGGGGGATATAGTGGGACACAGCGGGGACACAGCAGTGGACACAGCGGGACACAGCGGGGGACACAGTGGGACACAGCGGGGGACACAGAGGGGGACGCAGGGGGACACAGCGGGACACAGCTGGGGACACAGGGGGAACACATCGGGACACAGAGGGGGACACAGCGAGGACACAGCAGGACACAGCGGGGATGCAGCGAGACTCAGCGGGGGACACAGCGGGACACAGCGGGGTACAGAGCCGGGGACAGAGCGGGACACAGCGTCGACACAGCTGGACACAGTTGGGTATACAGTGGGACACAGCGGGGACACAGCAGGACACAGCGAGACACAAGGGGACACAGCGGGACACAAAGGGGGACACAGCAGTACACAGCGGGGGACACAGTGAGGACACAACGGGACAGAGCAGGGGATACAGAGAGGACTCAGCGGGACACAGCAGGGGACACAGTGAGGAAACAGCGGGACACAGCGGGGACTCAGCGGGACACAGCGTGACACAGCAGGACACAGCGAGGGACAGAGCGGGACACAGCGGGGGACACAGCGAGGACACAGCGGGACACAGCGGAACACAGTGGGACACAGTGGGGGACACAGCGGGACGCAGCGGGGGACACAGCGAAGACACAGCGGGACACTGCGGGAGACACAGTGAGGACACAACGGGACACAGCGGATCACCGTGGGACACAGCAGGACACAGCGGGGTACACAGCTGGGGACACAACGGGACACAGGGGGGACACAGCGGGACACAGCGGGACACAGCGGGACACAGCAGGGACACAGCAGGGACTCCGAGGGGGACACAGCGGAGGACAGAGCAGGGGACACAGCGGGACACAGTGTCGATACAGCGACGACACAGGGGGACACAGCAGGGTACACAGCTGGGATACAACGGGACACAGTGGGGGACACAGCGGGACACAGCAGGACAAAGCAGGACACAGCAGGGGACAGAGTGGGGGACAGAGCGGGACACAGCGGGGAGACAGCTGGACACAGCAGGGTACACAGCGGGACACAGCAGGGACACAGCGGGGACACAGCGGTGACACAGTGGGACACAACGGGACACATTGGGGAGACAGCTGGTCACAGCAGGGTACACAGTGGCACACAGCAGGGACACAGCGGGACACAGCGGTCACAGCGGGGGACACAGCGAGGACAAAGCGGGATGAAGCAGGGGACCCAGCGGGACACAGCGTCGATACAGCGGGAACACAGCGGGACACAGCGGGGACAAAGTGGGGACAGAGCTGGACACAGCGGGGTACACAGGGAAGACACAGCGGGAGACACCGAGGACACAGCGGGGACTCAGCGGGGGACACAGCGGGGGACAAAGCGGGACACAACGGGACACAGCGGGACATAGCAGGACAAAGCGGGGACACTGCGGGGACACAGCGTGACACAGCGGGGGACACAGCGGGACACAGCGGGACACAGCAGGGGCCACAGCGGGGACACAGCGGGACACAGTGGGGGACACAGCGAGGACACAGCGGTACACAGCGGGACACAGTGGGGGACAAAGCGGGAGACAGCGGGGGACACAGCGAGGACACAGCGGGACACAGCGGGGAAACAGAGGGGACTCAGCTGGGGACACAGCGGGGGACAAAACGGGACACCACCGGACACAGTGGGACACAGCGGGACACAGCGGGGACACTGCGGGGACAAACCGGGGCAAAGCGGTGGACACAACGGGACACAGCCGGACACAGTGGGGGACAGAGAGGGGGACACAGTGGGACAGAGTGGGGACACAGCTTGACACAGCGGGGTACACAGCAGGAGACAGTGGCCACACAGCGTGACACAGTGGGACACAGCGGGGGACAAAGCAGGACACATCGGGAGACACAGCTAGGACACAGGGGGACACAGCGGGGGACACAGCGGGACACACCGGGGAACACAGCGAGGACACAGCGAGGACACAGTGGGACCCAGTGGGACACAGCGTCGATACAGCGGGGACACAGCGGGACACAGCGAGGTACACAGCTGGGGACACAACGGGACACAGTGGGGGACACAGTGGGACACAGCGGGGACGAAGCGTGAGACACAGCGGGGGACAGAGCGGGAGACAGCGGGACACAGCGGGGGACACAGGGGGGACACAGCGGGACTCAGCGGGGTTCACAGCGGGACACATCAGGACACATCGGGACACAGCGGGGACACAGCAGGGACACAGCTGGGGACACAGCGGGACACAGCGGGACACAGTGGGGGACACAGCGGGATACAGCAAGCGACAGAGAGGGGGACACAGCGGGACATAGAAAGGAACACAGCGAGGACCAAGCGGGAGCCAGCGGGACACAGTGTCGATACAGCAGGGACACAGCGGGACACAGTGGGGACAAAGCAGGGAAACAGCGGGGGACACAGCGGGGGACACAGAGAGGACACAGTGGGACACTGCGGGAGACACAGCGAGGACACAACGGGACACAGTGGATCACAGTGGGACACAGCAGGACACAGCGGGGTACACAGCTGGGGACAAAACGGGACACGGGGGGACACAGCAGGACACAGCGGGACACAGCGGGGACACAGCGGGGACTCAGCGGGGGACACAGCGGAGGACAGAGCGGGGGACACAGCGGGACACAGCGTCGATACAGTGACGACACAGGGGGACACAGCAGGGTACACAGCTGGGACACAACGGGACACAGTGGGGGACAAAGCGGGACAAAACGGGACACAGCAGGGGACAGAGCGGGGGACAGAGCGGACA
>NW_012302913.1:0-3127 GCF_000151885.1 Dipodomys ordii | reverse complement strand
TGTCCCGCTGTGTCCTGCTGTGTCACGCTGTTTCCCCGCTGCATCCCCGCTGTGTCCCTCTGTGTACCCCGCTGTGTCCAGCTTTGTCCCCGCTGTGTCTCGCTGTGTCCCACACTCTGTCCCCCACTGTGTCCCGCTCTGTCCTCCTCTGTATCCCGCTTTGTCCCCCGCTGTGTCCCACTGTGTCCCCGCAGGGTCACTGCTGTTTCCCGCTGTTTCCCGCTGTGTTTCGTGGTGTCCCTCTTTGTCTCCCGCTGTGTCCCCCGCTGAGTCCCTGCTGTTTCACCGCTGTGTCCCGCTGTGTCCTCGCTGTGTCCCCCGCTGTCTCCCGCTCTGTCCCTCGCTGTGTCTCACGCTTTGTCAACGCTGTGTCCCACTGTGTCCCGCTGTGTCCGGCTGTGCCCCCACTGTGTCCCGTTGTGTCCACAGCTGAGTACCACGCTGTGTAACGCTGTGTGCCTGCTGTATCGACGCTGTGTCCCGCTGTGTCCCCCGCTTTGTCCTCGCTGTGTCCCCCACTGTGTCCTGCTGTGTCCTCGCTGTGTCCCCCACTGGGTCCCGGTGGGTCCTGCTTTGTCCTCGCTGTGTCCACCGCTGTGTCCCTTTGTGTCCCCAGCTGTGTCCCCCGCTATGTCCCGATGTGTCTACTGCTGTGTCCATGCTATGTCTTGCTGTGTCGCGCTGTGTCCCCCGCTGTGTCCGCTGCTTTGTCCTGCTGTTTTACCCGCTGTGTCACCAATGTGTCCCGCTGTGTCCTCGCTGTGTCCCGCTGTGTCTCGCTGTGACCCCACTCTGTCCCGTTGTGTCCACAGCTGGGTACCACGCTGTGTAACCCTGTGTCCCCGCTGTATCGACGCTGTGTCCTGCTGGGTGCCGTTGTGTCCTCGCTGTGTTCCCTGCTGTGTCCCGCTGTGTCCCCCGCTGTGTCCTCACTGTGTCCCCCGCTGTGTCCCGCTGTGTCCTCGCTGTGTTCCCCGCTGTGTCCCGCTTTGTCCCCCGCTGTGTCCCCCACTGTGTCCTCGCTGTGTCCCCTGCTGTGTCCCGCTGTGTCCTCACTGGGTCCCCCACTGTGTCCCACTGTGTCCCCCTGTATGTCCTGCTGTGTCCGCTGTGTCCCCGCTGTGTGCCTGCTGTGTCCCCACTTTGTCCTGCTGTGTCCCGCTGTGTCCCCGCTGTGTGCCCGCTGTGTCCCGCTGTGTACCCCGCTGTGTCCAGCTGTGTCACCGGTGTGTCTCGCTCTGGCCACTCTCTGTCTCCGCTGTCCCCCGCTGTGTCCCCCGCTGTGTCCCGCTGTGTCCCCCGCTTTTTCCTGCTGTGTCCCGCAGTGTCCCCGCTGTGTCCCGCTGTGTAACACTGTGTCCCGTGTTGTCCCACTTTGTCCCCCGCTGTGCCCCCGCTGAGTCCCCTCTGTGTCGCCTCTGTGTCCCCCTGTGTCCTCGCTGTGTGCCCCGCTGTCTCCCGCTTTGTCTCCCGCTGTGTTCCGCTGTGTCCCGCTGTGTCCCCGCTGTGTCCCCAGCTGTGTCCCGCTGTGTCCCGCTGTGTACCCCGCTGTGTCCTTCTATGTTCCCGCAGTGTCCCCGATGTGTCCCGCTGTGTCCCGCTGTGTCCTCGCTGTGTCCCCAGCTGTGTACCCCACTCTGTCCCGCTGTGTCCCCCGCTGTGTCTCTGCTGTGTCCCAGCTGTGTCCCGCTTTGTCCTGTTGTTTACTGCTGTGTCCCCCGCTGTGTCCCGCTGTGTCCTGCTGTGTCACGCTGTTTCCCCGCTGCGTCACCGCTGTGTCCCTCTGTGTACCCCGCTGTGTCCAGCTTTGTCCCTGCTGTGTCTCGCTGTGTCCCATGCTCTGTCCCCCTGTGTTTCCAGCTCTGTCTCCCTCTGTGTCCCGCTGTGTCCCCAGCTGTGTCCCACTGTGTCCCCGCAGGGTCACTGCTGTTTCCCACTGTGTCCCGCTGTGTTCCATGGTGTCCCTCTTTGTCTCCCGCTGTGTCCCCCGCTGAGTCCCCGCTGTGTCCCGCTGTGTCCTCGCTGTGTCCCCCGCTGTCTCCCGCTCTGTCCCCCGCTATGTCTCACGCTTTGTCCCCGCTGTGTCCCACTGTGTCCCGCTGTGTCCCGCTGTGCCCCCACTCTATTTCGTTGTGTCCACAGCTGTGTACCACGCTGTGTAACGCTGTGTGCCCGCTGTATCTACGCTGTGTCCCGCTGGGTCCCGCTGGGTCCTCGCTGTGTCCCGCTCTGTCCCCCGCTCTGTCCCCCGCTGAGTCCCCGCTGTGTCACCGCTGTGTCCCGCTGTTTCCTCGCTGTGTCCCCTGCTGTCTCCCTCTCTGTCCCCTGCTGTGTCTCACGCTTTGTCCCCGCTGTGTCCCACTGTGTCCCGCTGTGTCCGGCTGTGCCCCCACTGTGTCCCGTTGTGTAAACAGATGTGTACTATGCTGTGTAATGCTGTGTCCCTGCTGTATCGACGCTGTGTCCCGCTGTGTCCTCGCTGTGTTCCCCGCTGTCTCTCGCTCTGTCCCTCGCTGTGTCTCACGCTTTGTCAACGCTGTGTCCCACTGTGTCCCGCTGTGTCCGGCTGTGCCCCCACTGTTTCCCGTTGTGTCCACAGCTGAGTACCACGCTGTGTAACGCTGTGTGCCTGCTGTATCGACGCTGTGTCCCGCTGGGTCCCGCTGTGTCCTCGCTGTGTTCCCCGCTGTGTTCCGCTGTGTCCCCCGCTGTGTCCTCGCTGTGTCCCCCACTGTGTCCTGCTGTGTCCTCGCTGTGTCCCCCGCTGGGTCCCGGTGGGTCCTGCTGTGTCCTCGCTGTGTCCACCGCTGTGTCCCGTTGTGTCCCCAGCTGTGTCCCCCGCTATGTCCCGATGTGTCTACTGCTGTGTCCATGCTATGTCTTGCTGTGTCGCGCTGTGTCCCACGCTGTGTCCGCTGCTTTGTCCTGCTGTTTTCCCCGCTGTGTCACCAATGTGTCCCGCTGTGTCCCGCTGTGTCCCGCTGTGTCCCCCGGTTTTTCCTGCTGTGTCCCGCAGTGTCCCCGCTGTGTCCCGCTGTGTAACACTGTGTCCCGTGGTGTCCCACTTTGTCCCACGTTGTGTCCCCCGCTGAGTCCCCTCTGTGTCGCCGCTGTGTCCCCATGTTGA
>NW_012302912.1:0-3127 GCF_000151885.1 Dipodomys ordii | reverse complement strand
GGGGACAGAGTGGGACACAACGGGGACCACAGTGAGGACACAGCAGGACCTAGCGGGGACAAAGCTGGACAAAGTGGGGTATACACATCGAGACACAGAGGGGCCACAGCGGGGACACACCGGTACACTGAGGGTCACAGCAGGGACACAGCGGGACAAAGTGGGACACATCAGGACACAGCGGGGGACACAGCGGGACACAGAATGGGACACAGCGAGGACACAGTGGGACACAGCAGAGAACACAGCGAGGACACAGCGGGACACAGCGGGGGAAAAAGTGGGACACAGCGGTGACACAGCAGTGGACACAGCGGGACACAGCGGGACACAGCGGGGTACACATCAGGACACAGAGGTGGACACAGATGGGGAAACAGCGGGACACAGCGGGGAACACAGCGAGGACACAGCGGGAACCAGCGGGACACAGCGTCGATACAGCGAGGACACAGTGGGACAGAGCGGGGACACAGCGGGACTCAGCGAAGACACAGCAGTACACAGCAGGACACTGCGGGGGACACAGCGGGACACAGAGGGCGACACAGAGGGGTACACAGCGGGACACAGCGGGGAACAGAGCGAAGACACAGCATCGATACAGCAGGGACACAGCGGGACACAGTGGAGTACACAGCTGGGGACACAACGGGACACATCGGGGGACACAGCGAGGACCCAGCGGAACACAGCGTGGGACACAGGGAGGACACAGCGGGACACAGTGGGACACAGCGAGGACACAGCAGTAGACAGAGCGGGACCCACTGGGGGACACAGCAGGACACATCGGGGACTCACCGGGGGACACAGCAGGGAAAAACTGGGACACCACGGGACACAGTGGGACACAGTGGGACACAGCGGGGACATTGCTGGAACATAGCTGGACACAGTGGGGTACACAGCGGGACACAGCGGGGGACACAGCGGGGACACAGCGGGACACAGCGGGGGTCACAGCGAGGACACAGCGGGTCACAGCAGGACACAGCGTGGGACAAAGCAGGAGACAGCGGGGGACACAGCGAGGACACAGCTGGACACAGTGGGGTACACAGCAGGACACAGCGGGGGACACAGAGGGGTACACAGCGGGACACAGCGGGACACAGCTTGGGACAAAGCAGGAGACAGCGGGGGACACAGCGAGGACACAGCTGGACACAGAGGGGTACACAGGGGGACACAGCGGGGACAGAGCGGGACATAGCGGGACACAGCGAGGACACATTGGGACACAGTGGGAATACATCAGAACTCAGCGCGGGACACAGCAGTACACAGCAGGACACAGCGGGACACACCGGGGACACAGGGGGACACAGAGGCGACACAGAGGGGACCAAGAGGGGTACACAGCGGGGGACAAAGCGGGACACCATGGGACACTGTGTGACACAGCGGGACACAGCAGAGACACGGCACTGAAACAGCGGGACAAAACGGGGGACACAGCGGGACACAGCGTGACACAGCGGGGGACACAGCGGGGGACAGCAGGGAACACAGCGAGGACACAGCGGGCCCCAGCGGGCCCCAGCGTCGATACAGCGGGGTACAGCGTTACACAGTGTGGTACACATCTGTGGACACAAAGGGGACACAGTGGGGGCACAGCAGGACACAGCGGGACACAGTGGGACAAAGCGAAGACTAATAGTGAGATACAGCGGGGGACAGAGCGGGAGACAGAGGGGACACAGGGAGGACACAGCAGGGCACAGCGGCACACAGCAGGGACAGAGCGGGACACAGCGGGACACAGCGGGGAACACAGCGAGGACACAGCGGGACACAGCGTCGATACAGCGGGGATACAGCGTTACACAGCGTGGTACACATATGTGGACATAACGGGACACAGTGGGGGCACAGCGGGACACAGCGGGACACAGTGGGACACAGCGAGGACAAATCGTGAGACGAAGCGGGGGACAGAGCGGGAGACAGCGGGGGACACAGCGAGGACACAGCAGGACACAGCGGGACACAGCAGGCAACACGGCGAGGACACAGCGGGACCCAGGGGGACCCAGCGTCGATACAGCGGGGATACAGCGTTACACAGTGTAGTACAAATCTGTGGACAGAAGGGGACACAGTGGGGGCACAGCGGGACAGAGCGGGACACAGTGAGACACAGCGAGGACAAATCGTGAGACACAGCAGGGGACAGAGCGGGAGACAGCGGGGGACACAGGGAGGACACAGCAGTACACAGCGGGACACAGCAGGGACAGAGCGGGACACAGCGCGACACAGCGGGGAACACAGCGAGGACACAGCGGGACACAGCGTCGATACAGCGGGGATACAGCGTTACACAGCGTGGTACACATATGTGGACATAACGGGACACAGTGGGGGCACAGCGGGACACAGGGGACACAGTGTGACACAGCGAGGACAAATCGTGAGACGAAGCAGGGGACAGAGCGGGAGACAGCGGGCGACACATCGAAGACACAGCAGGACACAGCGGGACACAGCAGGGACAGAGCGGGACACAGCGGGACACAGCGGGGGACACAGCGAGGACACAGCGGGGGACACAGCTGGGGACACAGCGGGGGACACAGCGGGGGACACAGCCGTGAACACAGCGAGGACCCAGCAGGACCCAGCAGGACACAGCGTCGATTCTGCGGGGACACAGCGTTACACAGCGTGGTACACAGCTGTGGACACAACGGGACACAGTGGGGGCACAGCGGGACACAGCGGAACACAGTGGGACACAGCGGGGACAAAGCGTGAGACACAGCGGGGGACAGAGCGGGAGACAGCGGGGGACACAACGAGGACACAGCGGGACATAGCGGGGGAAACAGCGGGACACAGCGGTGGACCCACCGAGGACCCAGCGGGACCCAGTGGGACACAGCGTCGATACAGCTGGGATACAGCCTTACACAACGTGGTACACATCTGTGGACACAACGGGACGCAGTGGGGGCACAGCGGGACAGAGCGGGACACAGTGGGACACAGCGAGGACAAATCGTGAGACACAGCGGGGGACAGAGCGGGAGACAGCGGGGGACACAGCAAGGACACAGCAGTACACAGCGGGACACAGCAGGGACACAGCGGGACAGAGCGGGACACAGCGGGACACAGC
>NW_012302911.1:0-3127 GCF_000151885.1 Dipodomys ordii | reverse complement strand
CAGGACTCAGCGGTGAACACAGCGGGGGACAAAGAGGGACACCACGGGACACAGTGAGACACAGCGGGACACAGCGGGACACTGTGGGGACACAGTAGGACAAAGCGGGGAACACAGCGGGACACAGTGGAACAAATCGGGGGACAGAGCGGAGAAAGAGTAGGGCCACAGCGGGACACCTCGGTGACACAGCTGGACACAGCGGGGTACACAGCGGGACACAGCGGGCACACAGCGGGGACACAGCGGGACACAGCGGGGACAGAGCGGGACACAGTCGGACACAGCGGGACACAGTGGGGGACACAGCGGGACACAGCGGGGGACCCAGCAAGGACACAGCGGGACACAGTGGAGGACACAGCGAGGACACAGCGGGGGACACAGCAGGTGACACAGCGGGACACAGCGGGAAACACAGCGAGGACACAGCGGGACACAGCGGGACACAGCGTCGATACAGAGGGGACTCAGCGGAGGACACAGCGGGGGAAACAGCGGGGGACAAAGTGGGACACCACGGGACACAGTGTGACACAGCGGGACACAGCGGGGACACTGCGGGGACACAGCAGGACAAAGCGAGGGACATAGCGGGACACAGTGGCACACAGCGGGGGACACAGCGGGGGACAGCGGAGACAGAGATGGGCCACAGCGGGACACAGCGGTGACATAGCTGGACACAGCGGGGTACACAGCGGGACACAGCGGGCACACCGGGGACACAGCGGGATACAGCGGGACACAGTGGGGACACAGTGGGACACAGCGGGACAAAGCGGGGGACACAGCGGGACACAGCTGGGGACACAGCGAGGACACAGAGGGATACAGCGGGCGACACAGTGAGGACACAGCGGGACACAGCCGGGGAAAAAGCGGGACACAGCGGGGACACAGCAGTGGATACCGCGGGACACAGCGGGGGACACAGCCGGACACAGCGGGGGAAACAGTGGGGGACACAGTGGGACACGGTGGGACACAGCGGGGGACACATGGGGAACACAGCGGGACACAGCGGGGACACAGTGGGACTCAGTGGGGGACACAGCAGTATACAGCAGGACACAGCGGGGACACAGCAGGGACACAGCGGGGGACACATCGGGACACAGCGGGACACAGCGGGGAACACAGTGGGACACAGAGGGAGACACAGAGGGGTACACAGCGGGACACAGCTGGGAACACAGCGGGTAACAGCGGGACACAGCGGGAACACAGCTGGACACAGCGGGACACAGCGGAACACAGCGGGGGACAAAGCTGGAGACAGCGGGGGACACAGCGATCACACAGCGGGACACAGCGGCTACATAGAGGGGACTCAGCGGGGAACACAGCGGGGGACAAAGAGGAACACCACGGGACACAGTGAGACACAGCGGGACACAGCGGGACACTGTGGGGACAAGTAGGACAAAGCGGGGGACACAGCGGGACACAGCGGAACAAATTGGGGGACAGAGCGGAGACAGAGTAGGGCCACAGCGGGACACCTCGGTGACACAGCTGGACACATCGGGGTACACAGCGGGACACAGAGGGCACACAGCGGGGACACAGCGGGACACAGCGGGGACAGAGCGGGACACAGTCGGACACAGCGGGGCACAGTGGGAGACACAGCGGGACACAGCGGGGGACCCAGCAAGGACACAGCGGGACACAGCGGGGGACACAGCGAGGACACAGCGGGGGACACAGCAGGTGACACAGCGGGACAAAGCGGGGAACACAGCGAGGACACAGCGGGACACAGCGGGACACAGCGTCGATACAGAGGGGACTCAGCGGAGGACACAGCGGGGGAAACAGCGGGGGACAAAGTGGGACACCACGGGACACAGTGTGACACAGCAGGACACAGCGGGGACACTGCGGGGACACAGCAGGACAAAGCTGGGGACATAGTGGGACACAGTGGCACACAGATGGGGACACAGCGTGGTACAGCGGAGACAGAGATGGGCCACAGCGGGACACAGCGGTGACATAACTGGACACAGCGGGGTACACAGCGGGACACAGCGGGCACACCGGGGACACAGCGGGACACAGCGGGACACAGTGGGGACACAGTGGGACACAGCAGGACAAAGCGGGGGACACAGCGGGACACAGCTGGGGACACAGCGAGGACACAGCGGGATACAGCGGGGGACACAGTGACGACACAGCGGGACACAGCCGGGGAAAAAGCGGGACACAGCGGGGACACAGCAGTGGACACAGCGGGACACAGCGGGGGAAACAGCCAGATACAGCGGGGGAAACAGTGGGGGACACAGTGGGACACAGTGGGACACAGCGGGGACACATGGGTTACACAGCGGGACACAGCGGGGACACAGCGGGACTCAGCGGGGGACACAGCAGTATACAGCAGGACACAGCGGGGACACATCAGGGACACAGCTGGGGACACAGCGGGACACAGTAGGACATAGCGGGGAACACAGCGGGACACAGAGGTGGACTCAGAGGGGTACACAGCGGGAGACAGCTGGGAACACAGCGGGTCACAGCGGGACACAGCGGGAACACAGCTGGACACAGCGGGGTACACAGTGGGACACAGGGGGCACACAGTGGGGACACAGCGGGGGACACAGCGGGACACAGCGGGTCACAGCAGGGGACACAGCGGGGGACACAGTGGGGGACAGCAGAGGACAGAGAGGGGACACAGCGGCGACACAGAGGGGACGCAGCTGGGGACACAGCGTGGGACAAAGTGGGACAACACGGGACACATTGTTACACATCGGGACACAGCGGGGACACTGCAGGACACAGCAAGATAAAGCAGGGGACACAGCGGGACACAGCGGGGGACACAGGGAGGACTTAGCAGGACACAGCGGGGACACAGCAGGGACTCAGCGGGGGACACAGGGAGGACAGAGCATGACTCATCGGGATACTTCGGGACATAGCGTTTATATAGTTGTGATATATCGGGACTCAGTGGGGTACACAGCTGGGGACACATTGGAACTCTGCGGTTGACATATCGAGGACACAGCAGGACACATTAGGGACACATCGGGGACTCTGTTTGAACATATCAGGACACAGCGGGGTAAACAGCGGGACTCAGCGGGACACTGCTTGTGAC
>NW_012302910.1:0-3127 GCF_000151885.1 Dipodomys ordii | reverse complement strand
GCGGGACACAGCGGGGTCACTGCGGGACACAGTGGGGGACAAAGCGGGACACAGCGGGACACAGCGGGGACGCAGCGGGACACAGCGGGACACGACAGGGGACACTGCAGGACACAGAGGGGGACACAGTGGGGGACACAGTGGGGGAAACAGCTGGACACAGCGGGGAACACAGCGAGGACACAGTGGGACCCAGCGGGACACAGCGTCGATACAGCGGAGACACAGCGTTACACAGCATGGTACAAAGCTGTGGACACAATGGGACACAGTGGGGGCACAGCGGGACCCAGCGGGATGCAGTGGGACACAGCGGGGACAAAGCGTGAGACACAACAGGGGACAGAGCTGGAGACAGCGGGGACACAGCGGGGACACAGCGGGACACAGCGAGGACACAGCGGGACAGAGCGGGACACTGCAGGGCACAGCGGGGGACACAGCGGGACACAGCGGGGGACACAGCGAGGACACAGTGGAACACAGAGTGGGACACAGTGAGGACACAGCCGGACACAGCGGGACACAGCGGGACACAGCCTGGACCCAGCAGTGGACACAGCGGGACACAGCGGGGGACACAGCGGAACACAGCGGGGGACACATGGAGGACTCAGCGGGACAAAGCGGGGACACAGCGGCGACTCACCGGAGGACACAGCGGGGGACAAAGCGGGACACCACAGAACACAGTGGGAAACAGCGGGACACAGCAGGGAAACCGCGGGGACACAGGGGGACAAAGCGTGGGACACATAGGTACACAGCGGGGGAGACAGCAGGACACAGTGGACACAGCAGGGGACACAGGGGGGACACAGCGGGACCAAGCAGGACACAGCGTCGATACAGCCGAGACACAGCGGGACACAGCGGGGGACACAGCGAGGACACAGCAGAACACAGCGTGGGAAACAGCGAGGACACATTGGGACACAGCGGGGATACAGCGGGACTCAGTGGGGGACACAACAGTACACAGCGGGACACAGCGGGACACAGCGGGGGACACAGAGGGGTAAACAGCAGGACACAGCGGGGAACACAGCGAGGACACAGCAGGGACACAGCGGGGACACTGCGGGAACATAGTGGAACAAAGCGGGGCACACAGCGGGACACAGCGGGACACAGCTTGGGACACAGCGGGAACACAGCAGGACACATCAGGGGACACAGCGAGGACATAGCGGGAAACAGCGAGACACAGCGTGGGACAAAGTGGGAGACAGCAGGGGACACAGCGAGGACACAGTGGGACACAGCGGCGACACATAGAGGACTCAGCGGGGGACACAGTGGGGGACAGAGCGGGACACAGCGGGACCCAGCGGGGACAAAGCGTGAGACACAGCGGTGGACAGAGCAGGAGACAGAGGCGGACACAGCGAGGACACAGCGGGACACAGCGGGGACACAGGTGGCTAAGGGGGGGCCACAGCGGGGGACAAAGCGGGACACCACGGAACACAGCGTGAAACAGCGTTGAACCTGCGGGGACACAGCGGGACACAGCGGGGACACAGCTGGGACACAGCTGGACCCAGCAGGACACAGCGGGACACAGCAGGACACAGCGGGGGACACAGCCGGACACAGCGTGGGGACACAGCGGGACACAGCGGGGACATAGCGGGGGACAAATCGGGACACAACAGGACACAGTGGGACACAACAGGACACAGTTGGACACAGCGGGGACACAGCGGGACAAAGAGGGGACCCAGCAGGACCCAGCGGGACACAGCAGGAACCAGCAGGGAAATAGCGGGGACACAGTGGGACACAGCGAGGACACAGCGGGACACAGCGGGACACTGTTGGGCACAGCGGGGGACACAGCAGGACACAGCAGGGGACACAGGGAGGACACAGCGGAACACAGCATGGGACAAAGCGAGGACACAGCGGGAAACAGCGAGACACAGCGGGACCCAGCGGGGACCCAGCAGTGGACACAGCGGGACACAGCGGGGGACAAAGCGGAACACCACGGAACACAGCAGGACACAGCGTGAAACAGCGGTGAACTTGCGGGGACACAGCGGGACACAGCGGGGGACACAGCGGGACACAGCGGGACACAGCGGGGGACACAGCAGGGACACAGTGGGACACAGTAGGACACAGCGTGGGACAAAGCGGGAGACAGCGGAGGACACAGCGAGGACACAGCTGGACACAGCGGGGACACAGAGGGGACTCAGCAGGGGACATACAGGGGAAAAAGCGGGACACTACGGGACACAGTAGGACACAGCGGGACACAGCGGGGACAAGGCGGGACACAGCCGGGGGACACAGCGGTGGACAGCGGGGGAAAGAGAAGGGACACAGCGGGACACAGAGGGGACACAGCTGGACACAGAAGGGTACACAGCTGGGCACAGCGGACACACAACAGGGACAGAGCTGGACACAGAGGGACACAGAGGGGACAGAGCGGGACACAGCGGGACACAGCGGGACACAGCGGGGAACACAGGGAGGACATAGCGGGACCCAGCGGGACCCAGCGCCGTTACAGCGGGGACACAGCGGGACACAGCGGGGTGCACAGCTGGGGACACAACGGGACACTCGGGGGACACAGCGAGGACACAGCGGGACACAGTAGGACACAGCAGAGACACTGCGGGAAGATAGTGGCACAGCGGCGACACAGATTGGACTCAGCGGGACAAAGCGGGGGACACAGCGGGACACAGCGGGACACAGCTAGGGACACAGTGGGACACAGCGGGGACAAAGCTTGAGACACAGCGGGGTACAGAGCGGGAGACAGCGGGGGACACAGCGAGGACACAGCGGGACACAGCGCTGACACTGCGGGGGACACAGCGGGGGACACAGCCGGACACAGCCGGACACAGCGGGGGACACAGGGGGGACACAGCGGGACCCAGCGCAGGACACAGCGGGACTCAGCGGGGGACACAGCAGTACACAGCGGGACACAGCGGGACACAGCGGGGGACACAGAGGGGTAAACAGCGGGACACAGCGGGGAACACAGCGAGGATACAGCGGGACCAAGCGGGACACAGCGTCGATACAGCGGGGACACAGTGGGACACAGCGGGGTACACAGCTGGGTACACAACGGGACACAGCGGGGGACACAGTG
>NW_012302909.1:0-3127 GCF_000151885.1 Dipodomys ordii | reverse complement strand
ACGCCCCTCTCTGTCTCAGCTGTCCCCTGCTGTGTCCCCCGCTGTGTCCCGCTGTGTGCCGCTGTGTCCCCCACTTTGTCCTGCTGAGTCCCCTCTGTGTCACCGCTGTGTCCCGCTGTGTACCCCGCTGTGTCCCACTATGTTCCCGCAGTGTCCCTGCTGTGTACCGCTCTTTCCCGCTTTGTCCTCTCTGTGTCCCCCGCAGTGTCCCGTTGTGTCCCTAGCTGTGGACCCCGGTGTGTCCCGCTGTGTCCCCGCTGTAAAGACGCTGGGTCCCGCTGGGTCCCGCTATGTCCTCCCTGTGTTCCCCGCTGTGTCCCGTTGTGTCCCCAGCTGTGTACCTCGCTGTGTCCCGCTGTGTCCCAGCAGAATCGACGCTGGGTCCCGCTGGGTCCCGCTGTGTCCTCCCTGTGTCCCACGCTGTGTCCCGCTGTGTCCGCCACTGTGTCCCGCTGTGTCTACTGCTTTGTCCCCGCTGTGTCCCGCTGTGTCCCGCTGTGTCCTCGCTGTGTCTCACGCTGTGTTCTGCTGTGGCCTCACTTTTATCCCCGCTGTGTCCCGCTGTGTCCCCCGCTGTGTCCCTGCTGTGTCCCCGCTGTGTCCCGCTGTGTCCCGCTGTGTACTGCTGTGTCCCCCGCTGAGTCCCGCTGTGTCCCAATGTGTCCTCGCTCTGTCCCCCTCTGTGTACCGCTCTGTCCTTCCTGTGTCCCCCGCTGTGTCCCGCTGTGTCCGCTGTGTCCCGCTCTGTCCTTGCTGTGTCCCCACTGTGTGCAGTGTGTCCTCGCTGTGTCCCCCGCTGTGTCTCGCTGTGTCGTTTTGTGTCACGCTGTTTCCCCGCTGTGTCCCTGCTGTGTCCCTCTGTGCATCCCGCTGTGTCCAGCTTTGTCCCCGCCGTGTCTCGCTGTGTCCCCCGCTGTGTCCCGCTGTGCCCCCGCTGAGTCCCCGCTGTGTCCCCGCTGTGTCCCGCTGTGTCCCCCGCTGTGTCCCGCTGTGTCCCACTGTGTCCTTGCTGTGACCCGCTCTGTCCCCACTGTATCGACGCTGTGTCCCGCTGTGTTCCGCTGTGTCCTCGCTGTGTTCCCCGCTGTGTCCCGCTGTGTACCCATCTGTGTCTCCCGCTGTGTCCCTCTGTGTCCCCCGCTCTGACCCGCTGTGTCCCGCTTTGTCCCCCACTGTGTCCCTGCTGTCTCCCCGGTGTGTCCCACTGTGTCCCGCTGTGTACTGCTGTGTCTCCCTCTGAGTTCCGCTGTGTCCCGCTGTGTCCCCAGTGTGTGCCCGCTGTGTCTCTCTGTGTCCCCCGCTGTGTCCAGCTGTGTCCCCGCTGTGTCCCGCTGTGTCCCCTGTCCCCTGCTGTCCCCCGCTGTGTCCCCCGCGGTGTCCCGCTGTGTCTCGCTGTGTCCCTGCTTTGTCCCGCTTTGCCCCTGCTGTGTCACCGTTCTGTCCCGCTGTGTCAAACTGTGTCCCGTGTTGTCCCGCTTTTTCCCCCGCTGTGACCTCGCTATGTTTCCAGCTGTGTCCCGCTGTGTACCACTCTGTGTCCCCCGCTGTGTCCCGCTGTGTACCCGCTGTGTCCCTCTATGTTCCCTCAGTGTCCCAGCTGTGTCCCGCTGTGTCCTCGCTGTGTCCACTGCTGTGTCCCGTTGTGTCCCCAGCTGTGTACCCCACTATGTCCCGCGGTGTCCCCGCTGTATCGACGTTGTGTCCTGCTGGGTCCCGCTGTGTCCCCCGATGTGTCCCTTTGTGTCCCCAGCTGTGTACTCCGCTGTGTCCCGCTGTGTACCCCGCTGTGTCCCGCTATGTTCCCGCAGTGTCCCCGTTGTGTCCCGCTGTGTCCTCGCTGTGTCCCTGCTTGTCCCTGCTGTGTCCCGCTGTGTCCCGCTGTGTCCTCGATATGTCCCACGCTGTGTTCCGCTGTGTCCCCCGCTGTGTCCCGCTGTGTCCCGCTGTGTCCCCCGCTGTGACCCGCTGTGTCCCGCTGTGTCCCCCGCTGTGTCCCCACTGTGTGCCCTCTGTGTCCCGCTGTGTACCCCGCTGTGTCCAGCAGTGTCCCCGCTGTGTCCCGCTTTGTCCCCTCTCTGTCCCCTGCTGTCCCCCGCTGTGTCCCCCGCTGTGTTCCCACTGTGTCCCGCTGTGTCACCCACTTTGTCCTGCTGGGTCACTGCAGTGTCCCCGCTGTGTCCTACTGTGTCACACTGTGTCCCGTGTTGTCCTGCTTTGGCCCCCGCTGTGACCTCGCTGTGTTTCTCGCTGTGTCCCGCTGTGTACCCTTCTGTGTCTCCCGCTGTGTCCCGCTGTGTACCCTGCTGTGTCCAGCTGTGTCCTCGCTGTGGCCCCCGCTGTCTCCTGCTTTGTCCCACGCTGTGGCCCGCTGTGACCCGCTGTGTCCTCGCTGTGTCCCCCGCTGTGTCCCGCTGTGTCCCCGCTGTGTCCACTGCTGTGTCCCGCTGTGTACCCCGCTGTGTCCCGCTATGTCCCTGCAGTGTCCCCGCTGTGTCCCGCTCTGTCCCACTGTGTCCCGTGGTGTCCCAGTTTGTCCCCCGCTGTGTCCCCTGGTGAGTCCCCGCTGTGTCCCGCTGTGTCCCCCACTGGTTCCCGCTGTGTCTACTGCTGTGTCCCCGCTGTGTCCCGCTGTGTCCTCGCTGTGTCCCACGCTGTGTTCCACTGGGTCCTCGCTGTGTCCCAAGATGTGTCCCGTTGTGTCCCCAGCTGTGTCCCCGCTCTGTCCAGCTGTGTTTCCGCTGTGTCCCTGCTGTGTCCCCACTGTGTCCTTCTGTATACTGCTGTGTCCCCCGCTGAGTCCCGCTGTGTCCCCGCTGTGTCCCGCTGTGTCCCCCATGTGTCCCGCGCAGTGTCCCACTGTGTCCCGCTGTGTCCCCCACTGTTTCCCCTGCTGTGTCCGACTGTGTCCCCCGCTGTGTCCCGCTGTGTCCTCTGCTGTGTCCCCGCTGTGTCCCACTTTTTCCCCGGCTGTGTCCCACTGTGTCCCCACTGTGTCCCGCTGTGTCCCGCTGTGTCCCCGGTGTGCCCGCTGTGTCCCGCTGTGTACCCCGCTGTGTCCAACTGTGTCCCGCTCTGTCCCACTGTGGCCCTTCTCTGTCTACGCTGTCCCCCTCTGTGTCCCCCGCTG